>NC_050174.1:20688010-20910510 GCF_008315115.2 Sander lucioperca
TGTACATTTTACTCCACTACATTCATATGACAGCTTTACTTACTTTACAAATTAAGATTTTTGCAGACAAAACACATGTAGTTTATAAAATACGATGTTTTTTATTATAAATAAAACTACCCAACAATATAACGGCTTACAAGTCCAGCTGAAATGATTAGCCGATTAAACACTTAGTTGATTGACAGAACTGTTTGGATCGTTTCCAGTTTCTAAAATGTGAGGATTTTAGTGCAGTACTGATTCAGACCAAAGCAAACAAACTACAGGTGTGAAAACGCCCTAATAGTACGTGTCAATCGCCCCACTTCCCAATATTGCACGCTAGTGGGCTCTCCACTAGCGGTTATCGGTTTCTTTCCACTGACAGACTGGCAGATGCCGCCCACCAAGAGTCTGGATCTGTCAGAGGTTTCTGCCTGTAAAAAGGCCTAGATCTACTCTCTAATCTAATCTGTAAAGTGTCCTGAGATAACTCCTGTTGTGATTTGACACTATAAATTGAATTGAATGGAATTGAATTGAATTGACCACTGACACGCAAAAAAAACAGGCTACACCCTCCTACAACCGCCATGGCTGCACCTGATTAGACAAACGTCACGTGATGTGGGGCTGGCTGCTCCCTGATTTCAAAACAGACCATAATGGTGGCTCATTTGGAAAACGATCTCTTATTTTAAGGAAAATAGTTTTATGCGAGAAATAGGTTATGCTGGGTCAGTTTCAAAGCTTCTCGTAAGCTTTTGAGAGGTGCCGAGCTGAGTCGGCCGCTCCTCATTTGCATAGAGTAGCCTGGATTCAACTTTATGCAAATGAGGAGTGGGCGACTCAACGCCCCCGCTTCTCCAAAGTCCACATGACACTACCAGAATGCATTGCATGGTTGCTCCCATAGAAATAAATAGGAAGCGTGGAAATGACGTACTATAATCACAGCTGCTCTCTCTTTTTGTCCCTCTCTCTTTCTCCTCACCTTCCTCCCATCCACCTCCAGTCCCATCCTTCTGGGGTCTGGTGCACTCCGCCTGGAACCTGTGCGCCATAGGGAAGAGGCAGTCACCCATCGACATCGAGACCAGTCACATGATCTTTGACCCGTACCTGACCCCTCTGAGGCTCAACACAGGAGGACGCAAGGTAAGGGAGAATATAGCAGCACTTTCTACAGTCAAAAATCTACATAACCGGAAATGTTTCAGGAGTGATGTGACCCGGAATTGGGGAGAATTTAACAACATTGGCAGCCAAGATGACATCTTTTACTGCTGTTAGCATGTAGCTACACGGGACAATGTTAATACAGCAGTAGCTTAAAAAAAACACTCCAGCATTTCCTGTCTGGCTGGAGCAGATGACTAATGATAGAGCCGGCTCTGTGTGACGTGACACAGAACGGAGAGTAGAAAAAAACGGAGCGTACAGAACAGTGGGAAATCTAAACGTTTTAGCTTACCGGGATTTCTACGAAATACGTTTACCTCAGTTTTGGCCACGTTTAACATGAAAATCCGAAATTATAACATGGTAGATATGACAGAAAATACGGAAAAGCATAATATGTCACCTTTAAGACACACCGACCCATGAATTTCAGGCTGATGATTGGAGACAGAACTCAGCATAAATCTAAGGGGGGGGGGCATGCTCCATTCACAGCAGCTATGTGCACTACTTTTCAAGCCATCTGATAATAGAGGCTTTCCATAACAAATCCGTACATCAATTGGGAAAAACATGGTAGATGCCAACGAAAGGAAACATCCTGTAGAGCCTGCATCCTGTTTTGTGTCCAACTGTTCTCTTCATTCTGAAACCACAACACAACAAATTCAATTCAGTTCAATTACATTTTATTGTCATTGACCGGAATGTAGGTCCTTGCTTTCCAACAAAGAGTGCACATAGTACACAGTAGATTGATGTTTATGTATAGAATGATTATGTCAGGAATGGGGGACAGAACTCAGGCGCAGACTGGAGTCGGCAAAAAAGAAGCAAATAATGTGCAGTAGGTAGGTTAGGAATTTGGCGTAAACAGCATTCGAGACACTGAACGAAAACATAAAGTTGAAGTTATTTCAAAACCCTCAAAGATTCGGGGCTTTTGAGAAAACATTTGGGGCTTTCGATACCAATACCGATACTGTGACCTCGATAACGGTTCCTGAATGATACTTTTTCGATACCAATTTTATAAAATCCATTTTATCAAAAAAGAAATTACAACATTACGGCATAAAAGTTTTTATTTATTTGTCTCCTACTACGTGAGCCCTGTCTCTGTGGTAACGTAAAGTTTTTCCTGCATGCTGATTGGCTCACTGACACTGATGAGATTTCTCCTTAGGCATTGAAATTGGGTATTGAATGACAAAAGGCATTTTTCAATACTTGATACTATAGAGGCAATTTGGTCAGTGCCTGAAAAGTATTGAGCGCTAGTCCTGAGTACCTTGCCTCGGGACCGTGCACAAACATCACACCCTTCATATATAAATGAGTCCACACAAGGCAACCGAGAAGGTCGGGCAAAGTCTCAGTTTTTAAGTTACTTTCAAATTTGTTTACCCATTGGCAATACAAAGCAATTAATAGGCCTACATGAAAAAGTTACACATAGAACTTTTATTTTATCACTGCTGGGAGCAAAACAAGACACATTCTCTAAATCGAGACACAGAGAAACTTCTGTCTGACATGTGAGCTTTTCATCCATATCTAAAGGCTTTACAATTCCCAGCTGCATTTGACTTACTAGTCTCAGGAGGCATTACAATTTTAGCCCTTTATACAGCAATCACAGTTAATCTTTACAGGGACAATCCTGTCTAAAGCACCCTGAATCCCCATTACACACCTTTAGCTGATGTTGCACATTGCATCCTGGATTCATGGTCTTAAGTAATGTATTCTAGTTATTTGACAAATGTAGATGAAGTGAGTTCAGAGGTATTTTCAGCTCAAAGAAGGAGGAACTGGCTACCGCTGAAAATGTCATCGACAAGCCCTAATCACAAATACACTTTTATTGACATGTCCTGGACCTTGAAATCATAAGGTTCTACTGTATGTGAGTGGTTTTGGGATGTGGAGGTTCAAAGTTTACATATCCTAGATAGCAAAACTGATATACAGTAAAGTTACATAACAACTACATAACATAACAAGTGTCCTGAATATAAATCAAAAGCGTGATCACTATTTAAATTGGCTGGATTGTAGTAGATTCTGAACTCCGGTCGATTCGAGGAACAGCAACTGGAAACTCGGAGCTACTAAGCTGAAAATTAAATTTTGAAGAAAATTTGGATCATGCAATAAGGCAGGTCTGCTTGGTTCTGCATGGGAATGATTGTAAAGATTTACAAAGAATATGTTCACAGCATTTCCTCTCCAACTGGGACGTTTTGGGATCGATTGGCGGGGATTTGCTATGGACAAAATACGTATGCCGATACACTGGTAAGAGCAAATGAGGTTTAACAATGTATCCAGATAATTTAAATAGCTCCCGTTACTGTATTGTGTGAACAGTTAACTTCATTTAATATAGTATATGGCATTTTCTTTTGCGGTGTGCAAATGTTCCAGAATATTTTGAAGAGCCACCCTCGCTGCGTGCGGAGCTTAGTGCCGCCCAAGACGATTGTGATTGGTTCAAAGAAATGCAAACAACCCAGAGCGTTTTTTCTCCTATCCCAGAATGTATGTGTGAAAGGGCCAGACCTTCCTTCACAGCGCTGTGGAGATAGGTCTGGCAATGCGAGACTAGGTGGATTGAATCCCTTGATACTGAGAATTCATTATCTTCTTGGAATCATAAGCTTCTGCCTGCTAGGGCAGAGCAGAAAGTAATGCTTTTGTTGAAAATTGTAGCCAGTTTAATACTCACAATCAAATTATTCATCACTGAAAGGAGTTATGACATAATATATTTTGGTACAGACAACTACAGAGCCTACCAAAAGGTCACAGTTGGAATTCTTTTGTTCCCTTGCGATACATTTAGGATTTTCTTCTAATTCACAGAGGAAGGCCAAGCTTTGACAAATCATGGATTCCTAATATAATACTGTTACAGCTGCCACTCTGAAGGACTCAACCCACTTTTCAACTGGGGGATCACAAAAGTTATTAAAGTTTAAATTTCAAAAAACACCATATTTTATATATATATATATATATATATATATATATATATATATACAGTCCTGCTCATAAGTATTCATACCCATGCTAAAGTTGACTAAAAAGAGGAATAAAAAAATCATCTTTTGGAAATTGATCTTAATGCCTTAATTAAAAAAATGAGGAAAAATCCAACCTTTTAAGGACAACAATTCTTTTGTGAATGAATAATGTATTGTAAATAAAAGGTGAGCATTTATAACGTGTGTTACAAAGTGACGCTCGCATGTCACAGAAGTAAAGGCTGGACTGCAATAGAGCTATTTGGAGAAGTTTGTGAACAGTGTTTTCTGTTGGAGATGGTAAGTCCCTTTCGGGTGGACTTTTGATTTTTGTAAACCTATAACGTGCACAAAAAAGATATATAACACAATAAAGGAAAGGGAAAAAAACAAAAGGCATAATATGAGCACTTTAAGAGAGAATGCAAAATATATTCCAACCGTGACCTTTCAATGGCTCCGTAGAGAACAATCCAGCTACATGTTTTAAATTTAAACTCAAAAACATTCGGTCACATGAAGATTTTTCCTGACAGATTTAAACGGAAGTTTTACTAACAATGCAAAAAAATAATAATCAAGAAATGTTTCTCTACTAGCTTGCTCTAAGTCATAGTAAGTAATAATAAGTCATCTTGCAATGCATTTTCTGCTTAAACAGTAAAAAAATCTATCATTTTTTACATCTACAGCCTTAGTTTTCACTTTTTCACTGTCAAAATATTCATTAAAATAACACGTTTACTTACAAATTGCCACAGCTGTTAAAGTCTATAATTTGATGATTCACACTGAAAACGAGCTAGACTTCAAACTAGTGGCACGTTTTACCATAATGACATATTTTCCTTTGATTTAGAAGAAAATGAGTCATGAATCATTATTTCACCACATCATGTCTTTATTCAAATGTAGTCATGGCAGGTTTCTTTGATCTTGGCGAGGGACAATATGGTGTTTTGCTATCACAATTTAATATTCCCTTAAAGGTCCCATGGCATGAAATTTTCACTTTATGAGGTTTTTTAACATTAATATGAGTTCCCCCAGCCTGCCTATGGTCCCCCAGTGGCTAGAAATGGTGATAGGTGTAAACCGAGCCCTGGGTATCCTGCTCTGCCTTTGAGAAAATGAAAGCTCAGATGGGCCGATCTGGAATCTTCCCTTTATGACATCATAAGGGGAAAGGTTACCTCCCCTTTCTCTGTTTTGCCCACCCAGAGAATTTGGCCCACCCATGAGAGAGTGGAATCATGGCTTTCAAACAAGCAAAGTGGCAGTTAGTCAAGGCCACACCCCCACTCTCCACCTTGCCCCCCCCTCTCCTCCTCAATAGCTACAGACACAGAAATGGCACATCCTAAGGAAAGCTCATTGTGGGACTGGCTCTAGTGGCTGTAATTCTGCACCAAGGCTGAATTTTGGGAAAGATACTTCAGATACAGTATTAGGGGACCACTAAGGTCTATATAATAGCATCCAAAGAACACCATGTCATGGGACCTTTAAGTGTCCAGAATTAGTCCCGAGTCCCCCAAATCCAGATGTATTATTTTCTAAAAAAAATAGGTTCATTGTTGGCTAAAATTTGAGATGTAATGATTGTAGGTGTTTCATAACTGTCCAGAAACAGTTGAATATTTAAATACTGACTGCATAACTCCACCGCACAGGAAAACATACTCTCTTACAAAATGTCGGAATCTGAGGGTTTAGCCCGCTATGGAGCCCTAAAACTGACAAAATGTAGTAAAATGCGACAGACATGCCCAGAGTCTAAAAGAACACTAATGAAAAAATTTGTTAGCTAAAAAATTAAAATGGAGTAAAAAAATAAATAATTAAACACTACAAATGCAAGCAGTTATGATGGGGTCCGACGACCCGCGGAGCCAGTGAAAGCGAAACCCAAAGCGCGATGGCGGTTTAGCCGAGATATGCTAAATATGTGTTTGGTCGCTAACTATAAAACTTAGTTCGTTTGAGATTTGCGTATTTTTTGACCAAACAAAACCCTAAGAGGGGAAAATGTGACAGACATGCCCAAAGTATAAAAGAACCCTTATGAAAAATATTGTAAGCTAAATAATTGAAATGGAGTAAAAAAAACTAAAATTAAATATTATGGTATTCCTTTGATACAGAGCCCAGAAGGTGTCATTGAAAGAAAAGAAAAAACTAATTGGTGCGCACAAATAAACAACTCATGCTGTCGATTTATCATTACTTATCTTCCTGCCATTTGTCTTGTCATGTTCACAGTTTTACGGATAGCTTTGGTTCAATACGGTTTTATTTTGATCTTGCTCTGAGGTATGTGGATATACTTGTATTCTTAGTCGTAGTCTTTTTTTATTGTATTCCACTTTATTGTGAAGCACTTTGTGATTTTATACCTGAAAAGTGCTTTATAAATAAACTCTACTTACTAACTTACTAACTTACTCACATATTTACTTACTTACTTACTTACTTTGGGTTTTGGCAATGTGTTATCCTTGAGATCCCTTAGTATTCTACAGGAGAAAGGACTGTTTGCATTAAAGCTGTGATGATACTATGATGACCATTTCATAAAAATCTTCTTCAAACTGAATCTCACTTTTTGAACGCTCTGCAAGAAGGGAGGAGGCAAATATGTATAAATGTGATATTAAATCTAGAGCATGAATAATGAAAAACATTAATTTTGGATTAAAATTGGATCATTCATCTAGTTCAAATTCTCCCCATGCAACATTTCCCATTTTCCCTTCCACATTTCCTATTTTCACCTCGGCAAACCCTGTTTTCCCCATAACATTTCCAACTCTGCCTTAAACATTTCCCATTTTTTGTCTTCACATTTCCCATTTTCTTCACCACATTTCCAGTTTTCCCATCACATTTTCTATTGTCCCCATCGCATACTTTCTCACAAATTACACTGCATTTCTGAAGATTATTCAGTCTTGTTTATTTTATTTGAACATGTTTGTTGCATAATGTGTCACCCTCTTAAGTATTTCAAAGATTGTAGGCGAGGGTAGATATAGGGAGGGATCATTACACTCCTAATAGAACAACTATAATGGAAAGCATCCAATTCATCTCTTAAAGGTGCTGTAGGTAGGATTGCGAAGATCCAGGACATAGCCAAAACATTTGAACATTGACAACTTCTCAGTCCATCCCCCCTTTCTGCTAAAGCCCCAAACGGTCTCCTAAGCCCCTGACCCCAACAAGGGAGAAGGAATGCGTGTGCATGAGCAGTGATTGACACGCAGTTAGACTTAGTTGCTAAGTGTATCATTTTGATTTGCGACCGTCAATTATTTTTTGTAAACTCAGGACATAATGCGGCGATAGAAATTAAAATCAGACTCAGAGCACAAGCATTAAATTCAAACAGGTCCTTTCTTATGTTACATGCTAATACCACACTTTACTTCCTTGCTAGTGGCTAAAGCGGGATGTATGCTTCTGCGGAGGCTACACGCAGAGCTTTCACCGTAGCCTACGTAAGTGGCCTGAAGTTTATACTTGTGCGTTGGTGTGTGCATCGATGTCTTTAAGAGAATAGCAGGGCCGGCATGTGTGTGTGTGTGCGTGGAGAGTGTGTGATAGAGTGAGTGAGAGAGTGACGGTGATTAGCTTCGGAGCGAGTACCGACTCTAAAGGCATAGTGAGAGAAACAAAGTGTCTCCCCTGTGCTTTCTGACCACGGTGGGAAATCTGTAGTAGGAAAAGTTAACCCTCTCTTTGATATGTTGTTCATGGGAAGGAGAACCCGGATATACGTAAGTAAGGGGAAATGTAGTCCATATCGACGACGTTCCACTTCCGGGATTGCTCTGTTTCCGGCGGAAATTCCACTGGATGTCCCTCTTTTCGGCTGGATGTCCGTTACCTTCCGCTTTCTTTGTGTTGGAATTTTAAACTCTGTTCCATTGATGAGGACTATGGTTAACTGCTCCTCAGATCTCTGCAGGGTAAATCCAGACAGCTAGCTAGACTGTCCAAGGAAGGAGGAAGGTCTGGCAAAGCGAGACTAGGGGAAATGCAATGCTACCAAGCCAAGCGGACCAATTGCAGTTGTAGCGGTCTGCATGGCCGCGACGTGGAGTTACATTTCTGAGAGGTGCACATCAGGCTACGGCATAGGGTCCGTATCCAGGGGCGATTCTAGGATCAGACCTTTAGGGGGGGCTCAGCCCCTAATGAGAATGTGACACGGATACAGTGCCTTGCAAAAGTGGCTGCTAAATCAGTAATTTCATTAACCGATAATCTCTGAGCTAGCTACTGAACAACAACGTCAGCTAACGTTTTTTGACACTATTAAGGTAACACTACGATGGAACTAAACCTGACACTTTTTAAATCACAGTAATAACAACCAATTTCACACAACATTCAGCAATTTTTGTTGCTTACGTTTAAATTTGGGTTCTAATCTGCGCCATGAAATTACCAACTTCTTCTCTGGGGACTACCAAAGCTGGTCTACGGAAAGCCTTTCCACTCCCTATTCAGCCCCATTGTACCAAATTTGGTTGCAGTTCCACCAGAGTTCCACTGGGGGTGATTGCAGGCGAGTGCAAAATGAATGGGACTCTATGGAGTTAGATGGCTACATTTGTCTCTTTCGCCTGATTGTCGTTGAGAAATCTCAGATTTGAAGGGGCTGAAATGGGCTTGAGCCCCCCTAAAAAGGGTCTAAAATCGCCCATGTCCGTATCTCCACGTACCTACGTCGTACCTACAGCAGGAGAATAAATTGGCCATTACACTGTCCTACAGGCCACACAAACCTAGAGAGAACATTAGCCCCATCCATGACCTCTTCAGAAGGTCCTGTCCTTTTTCCCCTGAAACCTGCTTTTGTGATGACGGCTAATAAGTGTCACAGGTGAGCTCCATTAACTCCCCGCGAGAACAGAGTCCAGTAGGGCTGCACGATATGAGGAAAATATGTGATAACGTTGTTAAAGATTGCAGTAACGATATTACTTGCGATCAATAAACAGATAATAAAGTGTACTCAGTTCTGCATTTTTGCTACGTTCTGTATTCCACTAAAATACAACAAATAGCTAATAAGTTTGGGGTACAATTTGGTTCTGGAGAATGCTACAAGAAGCAATACCACAGGCCAAACAATCGGCCAGTTCCAAACAGACACATTTTGAACGAGAACTGTACTAGAAAAAGGCAACGCTAAAAAGAATGACAGTTACATTATAAGGTGCAGTTTTCTACTGATATTTTCTTTCAACTAACACAAAAAGCCTTTCCCGATATGTGTATTGCGCCAGTTGATATCGCGATGAAGATAAAAAAAACGATAAATGTGAAGCCCGAGAGTAAACCACTAATCATGGCAGCCGCGGCACGTGTGGTTTAGACGAGGTACGGGATCAGACGAGTGGCAGCAGAAGCCAAGGCTCTGCTAATCCAAACCACTGGAGAATGTCGATGGAGTGGGCTAATGAATTATCTGGATTACTGAAACAGTGTCAGAGCTTAATTGAAATACATTTGCATGGAGTTTTTGTTAATTTGCATGAAAATGCACACTGCAATTCCATTTGTGGTCTAATTATTTGAACCACATACTAGGTGAAACTCATTTTAACTAGCTAAATATTCATGCACCTTTGGGTAGTTTAATCCACCCCTTTTTGGTCTATACATATCCCTGCATCTGCTGAATTATTCTTATCCCTGCTCGGGACAAAATGTGCATGTTTTTTTCCCATCCCAGAATGCTGTGTGGACTAGCCAGGCCCCTCCTTTGCAGTGCTGTGGAGGAAGGTCTGGCAATGCGAGACTATCTAACAATAAGTTATAGTGGAAAGTTTACACAATGGATGGCGATCTTGAGTTTCTTGTAAAAAATGACTTCACTGAACTTGCTTTTGAGCTACAACTGAAAATTAAACCAAACGCAAGGCCTACACCGAAGCTCACTGGCTTCCTCTGTAAAATTTGCTACGCGCCGCCACTGACTGTAGTAAGAGTTAAACCGTCTGAGTCTTTTTTCATGATTAATGCTTTTGTGCATCTGCTGAGTGAGAGCACATAGCACTGCCATCTGTCCTGGCGAGTGTGTGTGTGTGTGTGTGTGTGTGTGTTTGGGAGTATGCTAAGAGAGAGAGAGAGAGAGAGAGAGAGAGGTTGAAAGCTTGTGCA
The DNA here is from genome assembly GCF_008315115.2 of Sander lucioperca. Classification (NCBI taxonomy): domain Eukaryota; kingdom Metazoa; phylum Chordata; class Actinopteri; order Perciformes; family Percidae; genus Sander; species Sander lucioperca. The sequence continues at coordinate 20,698,378 of NC_050174.1, forward strand.
CGGTGAGATTGTGTTTGTGTGTGAGAAAATGACATCAAAGATCGATGCCAAATGCGAGCGCATGTGTTTGTGCGACTGTGGATTGCTTGTAGGTGTATGTGTACGTTATAGAGTCAAAAACAAAATTGGACACCTTTGACTGTGTGTGTGCGTAGTGTAGCCTACGCTTGTGTGTTGTCCATTTATCCAGGGCAGCATCTCTCGTTGCTTTAGCTTCTTGTAAATGAGTTTTCTCAGAAGCTGTTGCGCAGCAGATTGGCTGTTTTGGCTCCCGCTGTCAGCGGCAAATTTCTATGTTGCTTGGAAACTCACAGGTCGCATATACATACATATTTACAATAATCCTCACTGTTTTCACACATTCTAACAGACGCACAGCCTCTCATATTTTAAGTAATGCACAAACTAAGAAGAGCTCACACATTTGGTGTCTCAGTAAGTGCAAATATGAAATTGAGAGTGTAGCATGTGTGTCTGTGTGCTGAGCAATATTACAATATTTGCATGTGAAGGCTGCAGTTTTCTTATTGTAGACTTACCAGATTGCTCCAATATAAGACAAGACTGACACTCACTGGACCCTTTCATCCTCATCTTTATCAGCATTATTATGGCGCCTCCAATGGAACATTTTGAGTGTAGAAAATGAGTTTTTGCAAGCACATAAATGGTAGTCTAGTAGGGCAATCACTCCAAGATTTTTATGCCTTGAACACACCGCCGGCGAAGCGCCGTGAAGTGTAGATTCGTGCTCGATCGCGCGTCTGGCTGTTCATACCACACCACACATTTCTCTACACCAGGTACAAAGCGATCTTTCTCCTCTCCACACTGCAGAAACGTCTCTCTCTCTCTCTCTCTCTCTCTCCCCCATTTGTATGTGTGTGTGTGTGTGTGTGTGTGTGTGTGTGTGTGTGTGTGTGTGTCCATCCGTCCGTCCGTCCTTCTCTTTATGTCCCTGATCGCGTATCTCACGAGACACAGATGAGAAGTCAAAATCACCATAAACCTGGGTGTTTTATTTTGAAATGTTTTTTTATTTTGTAAAGGATCCGGCTGTGGTGTGGACTTCCTGTATGTGATTACCTACTTGGCTTGACACAATAAATAGAGGAGACGCAGAACCAATTGCTGTAGCAGCCGGTGTGGCTGGACAGATTGGATAACATGAATGAAAGTAGCTCAGATTCACGGCGCTTTGCGGCTAGTCGCAGCACTTCCGCGTGCGATGTGTTTTCGCTGTTAGACTTAAAAAATACTTTGTTTTAAATAATAATGTATGTCTCATAGTTTTTCCACAGAAAAAGTTTTTGATTACCAAATAAAAAATTCTTCTTCTCCCTCATAAAAAAAATCCAGAATCTATGAAAATGAAAATATTTTCTACTTTTAAAAGTATAACTGTTGGACACAAGATGTCTCCTACTTCTCTGAAAAGTCCAGTCTCAGTGTATGTGACCTTGAACTTCAATGTGAAGTTTTCACATCACACTTGTAAGTCGGCATCTGAGGGTGTAAGTGTAAGTTGCATACTGGACCGTGATTGGCTTCTAAACTCGTTGTGATGTCACAAATTAAATATTTCGATAGGTCAGTGACTTACTAATTAGTTTTAATCACCTTATAGCATGCTTTGAGATACAGCACACTGGAGGATTCCTAAAACTGGTCTGTGAGAACTGAACACATTTGCGGTGCCACATAATTAGCAGTCAGTGTTTGTAAGCAAATTGACACCAGCCAACCAAATGCGGGTAAAAATTAATTTTGGCTGGTAACATTGTAAAGTTACTAGTCAATTTGGCTGGTCATGAATGAAGTGGACAACACTGCGTCTGTTTGAATTGGTAGGCTGCAGAAATGTTGCCCGATTGATCTGTTTTCCGCCAAGAAATTAGGGCAGTTTTGAGGTTGTTTGGGCTTGGAAATGCAATCTTTATCTGGCAACACTGCTTGTAGTACTAATCCTACATTTCCCATGAACACTCAAGTCGTGACGTGCCGTACAACCGTCGGTTACGTGCCTAGCGTGCGTGGTATAGATTACGAGCTATGCTGAAACGGAGAAGACGAATGGAACGGAAACAAACCGGAAGAGCCGAAATCAAACAAATGTGGCTAGTGGAGAATCTGATTGGCTGGTTACTTTACAAATATACTAGCCACGTTGGCTGGTGATCAAAAACATTAATTTTATGCCCTGTTTGTAAGGCCTGCATTATGCTAGAAAATAATTGCCAGGTAAGTAGCACTTACTAGGAATCATCTTTGGTTTGGTGCGTACATAAAAATATATTTAAACATTAATATGAAATAAACAATCAATACATACAGAAAGAACATTAAGAAAGAAAAAATAGGCTGTATGGATTAGTATTATTACACGTTGTTATTCCGTGTTACGTCGATAGGTATGTTACGCAGGGAGGGGAATAACATTCAGCTCATCAGACGTTTCCTAAAAAGAAAGATAGATCACAAGTCCTGCATCTCGAGTCCGAGTGGTGTCTGAAGTCTGTTGAGGACAAGTCTGAAGTTAAGTCTGCAGTCACTGTATGTGCGACTTAAGTGCGACTCAAGTCCGAGTCTCAAACTTGAGTCACCATGTATGGGATGTGCAAAAAAGTTTGAGGGAGCTGAAAAGTTCAGGATATAGAGAATGTGCAGAGGACAGGACGTAGGATTAGATTCAATGTGGGGGACCGGGGCCTTGTTGATGGGGCTGACTGCTGAGGGGAAGAAACTGTGTTTATGGCGTGAGGTTCTGGTCCTGATGGACTGCAGCCTCCTGCCAGAGGGGAGGGGTTCAAACGATCAGTGGGATTTAAATATGGGGATAAATGCCCACATGTTCAGACGCTCTCTCCTGGAGGGCATTCATAGCGTTGCACTCGGTTGTACACACAAAAAGTACCACAAGTTGTTGTGTAAAAAATAAGAAAGTCATGAATCTTGGCATTGAATCAGCCACTTCCTGCCAATCTGCATGAAGTGGCAGTGAATGCCTGATTGTCCGTTTCGGATAGCTACAGAAATTGTCAGCCCTCCCCAATTCGATGTCGGAAAGGTGTGGGGGGAGGGGTTTCCAAAGCTTTTCGACCATCCGACAAGCATTTCTAACAGTATACTGGCAGCTTGTTGTGAAAGAGTCTCCTCAAAATTTACGGTTTCAGGCTGTTTTCATCAACCATTTGTACATATAGCTATGAAAAGTAAGGCACTGTATTGTATGTTTTTCATAGCCGCGGAGCGCCGTAAAGCGGAGCAATTTTAATTTCGGCACCCATTTTATCCAATCTGTCCGTTCATACCAGCTGCGATCAGGCGCGGAACGGCCTGCGCACTACAGCTATCCTTTCGGCATCTCCTTTATTTCTTCCACGAGCCGCAGGCGAATGTGTCAAGCTATCAGTCATTTTTTGTACACGCAGATAATATCTTTTCAATGGATCATCACCCTGAATGCCATTATATGATAACTTGTCACTATGCTGCTCTGAAAAGGCCATCAACTTCATTTACACAACTCAAATTACTGTCTTCACAAAGATTTGAATGCTCTGCAGCATATTGACATTTTACTAAAAGATTGGTCATTACACGTGTGTGTGTGCGTGTGTGCGTGTGTGTGTGTGTGTGTGTGTGTGTGTGTGTGTGTGTGTGTGCGTGCGTGCGTGTGTGCGTGCGTGCGTGCGTGCGTGCGTGCGTGCGTGTGTGTGTCTGTTCCTGTGCCTGTGTTGTGGAAGTGACAGTTCATTAGTCATATCCTATCTCATGGACTGACTCCAGTAAACAATGCACACACACACACACACACACACACACACACACACACACACACACACACACACACACACACACCCTCTCAGTCACCCAGTAACTGATCCATGACGGCAATCTCTCATTAACTAACCCAGAGACAATTTGGACTTTTTAATTCATGTCATTTAATTTTGATGTAGCATGAAATAATAATATCCAGAGAGTTCTGTTAAAGGAGAGTTTGATCTTCAAGGCCGAGAGACAAATCACACTCTGCCCTGTGTTTGTAATTAGTGATTGTGTTCCATTTGCGTCATACATTTGATCTGATTTGCTCTCTGCCTTGGAGAGCTCTGTGGGGAGTGTTAAAGTGTGTGCTCATGCTGCCATTCCCTGCACTAAAAAAACAAAAACAAGATCTGATTTCTAAATGAATATAATAAAACCCAACTATTTTAATTTGAATCAGCCTTCTCACTGCTGCTTGGAGCAGTGTCTTGCTTCTCTTTCACATAATAGCAGTCCATGAGCAAAATGCTTTTTTTTCTTCTTTTTATTATTGTCTTCTATAATATATATTATATGAGAAACAATGTCAGCAAGATTGGTTGTGCCACACTGTATCAGCTATATTTGTACATCCTCCGCCTCAGCTGAGCACAACAGGTCTTCCAAATAAACAGATTAAACAAATTATTAGTCAATGCCTCACAAAGGGAGTCTTTTCTGATTTGATGTCCCAATTTTCATTTTTGTTTGTCAATGTCTTCTAAATCTCTTTCCCTGCATTTTCTCTCCATGTCTCTGCTATCGCCATCAAATAAAGGCAAAATGCCCAAACAAATAAGTATTCTCACGTCCAGTGGTGGAATGTAACTTAGAATATTTACTCAAGTACTGTACGTAAGTACAAAATGTTGAGGTACTTTACTTGAGTCTTTTTTTTTTCATGCCACTTTCTGCTACATTTCTACATTTCAGAGATAAATGTTGTACTTTTTACTCCACTACATTAATTCATACACAGTTTTAGTTACTAGTTACTCTACAAATAAGGAATTTGCACACAAAACACATGTAGTTTATAAAATACACTACCCAACAATATAACGGCCTACAAGTCCAGCTGAAATGATTAGACCATTAATCATTTAGTTGATTGACAGAACTGTTTGGATCGTTTCCACTTTCAAAAATGTGAGGATTTTTCTGCATTGAGTACTTTTACTTTTAATACTTGAAGTACTGATGACACATACTTTTACTTGAGTAACATTTTCAATACAGCACTTTTACTTGTAGCAGAGTATTTATTTTTTTACAGTGTGGTATTAGTACTTTTAGTTAAGTAAAGGATCTGAATAATTCTTCCACCACTGCTCAAGTTAAGTTAAGTCAGTTAAATGGAATTGTTAAAGGAGCTCAGTCTGATACTGTTAGCTACTGAGGTGGTTTAACCCCGAGTGACCTGGCTGGCGCTCTGCCTAATATTAACATGCTGTGTAGCGTTCAAGAATCTTCAGAAGATGCGTTGCAGAATGACAATAAGTATATTTAGTTTACTGTGAGGCATGAAAATGTCCATTCTTTTAGTATTCAGCGTTCAATCCATAAACAATAAGATAGCAGTTTGAAAAAATGTTTGGCACTCATAGCATCACAGCGCTCAGTGTCACAGCGACAGCGGTCAAAAACCTTTTGCCCTTCCGGGTTAAACACCTGCCGACAGCAGTTTGGACCTCGCCCCTAGTCTATATCCACGATGTTCCAATTCCGGGATTTTCAGTTGCCGCCGGAAATTTTGCCGGAAGTCCCTCTTTTCGGCTGGATGTCAGTTACCTTCCGTTTTCTTTGTGTTGGCATTCTAAACTCCGGTGGATTTCTGAGGACTATACTGAGGTACTGCTCCTCAGATCTCTGCAGGGTAAATCCAGACAGCTAGCTAGACTATCTGTCCAATCTGAGTTTTCTGTTGCACGACCAAAACAACTTTTGAACGTACACGTTTCACCAAAATGGGGAATGCTGTGTTTTATGTTGACACCATGTTGTACTTATTCATTTTGAGATTTTTTTTCCGTTGAATATTGAAGTTCATAAATAAGTGTTTTAGCATGGCTGGCCGAGTGGCTCTATATCCATGGTATTGAAAGGGGGATTTAATTCTTGCATGTTTTGTTTTGTTGTGCCCTCTGCCTTTTTTTTCCCAAATCTCACCCTGGACATTGACATAAGCAATTATTGGACAATCGTGGTTTAGTAAATGGTTACACAAGCTGCTTAATGGACAGAGGAGAATGCTCTTTGAATTACAGCTGTTGTTCTTTATGGTCGAAATCACAAAGAGTTACAACCACCTCTCGAGCCTACATGACGAAGGCTTCCCCTAGATCGTCAGATAAGTCTGGTGTTCAATGATCAGTACTGGTGGAATGGAGCTAGTCGTTTCTCCACTTTTTACTTCTTGTGTTGTCTTCCCTTCAACCTTGAAAAAAACACTTTTTTTTCTGACATTTGTGACGCCTTTTTTCACAATTTGTTTTTGCCTTTTCCAACGTTTTAAATTTTTTAATTTTTCTTCTACACATTTTCAGCGCTTATTTCTACGTCCAATATTTTCTGATATAAAACAAAAATTTAAAATGGGCCAATGTGACCCGAAGTCAACACAAGGGTAACTGGAGGAGACAGCTTGGGGGGAGAATAGAGGAGGCAGCTAAAGATTAGTTTGACTTGAGTGACAGGAGGAATGTCAAGAGAGGACCGCGTGAAATAAAACGAGGAAAAGAAAGAAAATGCAACAGACTGACAGAAGGTAGTGATTAGGAAGGGGAGAGGAGGGTAAAGAGTGAAGTGGAGAACAGAACAGGACCAGAGAGAACGAGTCAAGAAGTCGGTAGAGATGAGAAAAGAAAAGAATAAGAGAGGTAAGAGAATGAGAGGAGATGAAGGAGGAGAGTAGATGGAAGTAGACAGAGGTGAGCGTGGGGGTCATTCAAACAGGGAATTAATCATTTTGACAGCCTATCTGTCACACACACACACACACACACACACACACACACATTCACATTCACATTCACATTCTGCCACTTAGGCACGTATCATTATAAAATAAAGTCACAGTAGAGAACAAGTCAACACTTTTGAATTTATACTTAAATCACACGTCTCCTATCAAAATAATCGTGGTTGAAACCCTCCTTTTAAGATGTCCTCAGGCCCGTTATTTATACCTCTTTCACACCACCTAGCAGGGTTGGGCTAGGCTTGTCTGATCAGTGTTCAACCCTCCTTTTGGAAATTCAAACCAAGCCAGTCTACATGGGTATATCCCTGGTCGTGATGACAATTCTAATACCTGGGTCAACCCCGGAGCAATGCATAACAATTACCTCAAGTGCTAGAAATGGGCGGGGCTTTACACGTCATATTCAGTGAACAGCTAACATCACATATTCCAGTCCAGCTGTAAACCAGCAGAAAAAATGTTTTGTAGCTACTTGAAACTGTCATTGTACAGTAGGGAGTGATAAATAAAGCTTACTTTATGATTGTTTCGCAGTGATTATGTTCTAAAGCACATGTAAATAACCATCAAACACTTGATTTTGCACAGAGGGATTTCTCCTCCTCTGCATGTTTATTCCAGCAGCTGGGCAAGGAAGTAGATTTCTCTAGTATCGATTTTTGACTATTTTAAGACGAGGGGAGAACATTTTTCTTTGTGTGATTTCATTAAAAGTAAAGTTGGGCTTTGCTGTTGGCTTAGAGACTCAGGAGTAGATTTACTAACACTACCGCAGTTTACGCTGCGTCTATTTATGCAAGATTGGTAATATGCTTCCGCATTTTGCGTAGTAGTTATCAAACCTGACACCCATCAGGCAATCAGCGCATACTCCGCCCTCTACCGTAATTAGCATGCCTCTAAAAGAGCAAATATCGCATGTATCTATCATTGATCTTCCTACGGGAAAAAGAAAGCGCAAGCTTAAATTTTGTGACGACTTTGTAATGTTGCCAGGAGTTTAACGTGTGCTGGGATGGAATGTGAACGCTGAGTGAGAGGTTCCAGGTCATCTTTGATTTCGTTCAGTAATAGAATTATTGCATGGCTGCTTAATCTGTAACGCTGTTCGTTTAAGTGGAAAAGAGTGATTCTCGTTGCATAAATCCTGTCCCGTCTTAGCCTAGGCCTTCGCCTTGCTCAGATCACTGCTGCCATTGAATAAGGTACATTTTTACACGCGCTCCCCGGTTTAGACCTGCTTTTAAGAGGCGGAGAATTTCCCCCGCAGAATAGAGGCACGGTCCTACTGGCAGTCTTTGTAAATACTGCGGAATATATAATTATGCGCACTTATATAAGCGTATCCTCCCACCTTTTTGGGTGGAACTCCCACTTTCCCCTTGACCGTCCCACGAACACATATTGAAAGCGCAACTTGTCTCTTCTCGCTCATGTGGCAGGCAATCTGCGATTTTACCCAAGTGTGCCCTGTTTGCAAATAGCCTGCATCGGTTAAGTCAGTTTTTGCGAACAATTAACGCCTGGAAACAGGCGCAAACGGCTTGATAAATCTAGCCCTCAGTTTAAAAAAAGACAGAGAATAAAAGAGTAAAAAAAAAAAAGAATTGCGTTAACATAACATAAACAAACAATCTCAATGCGGAATAAGAATTCCGACCAAGATGCATCCTGAGCGGGCACATTTTACATTAGAAACATTGTTATAGCACCTTTTACAGACAATGTCATTTTTAACGATATAAGCGCACGGTGCAAAGATGGGCGCAGGTGCATTTGCTATTTAAACGACGTGGGCGCTGGATGGGAAATTGCGTCGGTCTTAAACTAGCAAAGACCCTTGCGTCAGGCTTTGTGCTGCGCTGCGCCGAGTGCATGATAGGGCCCAAAGTCACAAAGTGCTTCACATGTTAAACATTTGTAAAAGTACAGTAGGATCCAACAGAAAATAAGCAAGGAAAAAATAATTGAAACACCAATAAAAATCATTTAAAAGATTAAAACCTAAAACCCAAAGTAACAAACATAAGTCAAAAAACGAATTTAAACATGTGCGTCTTCAGCTGCTTTTTAAAAGCATCAACAGAGACTGCAGAACGTAAGACAAGTGGAAGTGCGTACCACAGGTTTGGAGCCACCGCTTCAAACGAACGGTCACCTTTAGTTTTTAAGCGAGTGCGTGGGACCACCAGTAATCCCTGGTTAGAAGACCTGAGGGACCTGTTAGTAGTGTACAGATGCAGCAGGTCAGAGCTATAAACAGGCGCCTGACCATGCAAAATTTTATAAGTCAGAAAAAAAACTTTAAATTGGATCCTGAACTTGATCGGAAGCCAATGTAATGAGTATAAAATAGGTGTGATGTGCAACATCCTGCTGGACCTGATCAACAGCCTTGCAGCAGAATTTTGGTTGTAGACGGTCCTGGGAGGACTTGCTGAGACATTAAGCCGGGATGATAAAACCATGAATGATCATCTCAAGCTCAGAATGCGAAACAACAGCTCTAAGTTTGTTTTATTTATATATATATATATATATATATATACATTAATGTATATTTTATTGATGCTAATTTACAACGCCAATTAAAACAGATGAGAGAGGCTTTGTTCAGTTATCACAGAATGGAATCCAACATATTTACAACAACAGTGTTTATAAATGACCTACCTAGTTTGGCATTTGCACTGCAGTTTCTTGTAACTTATCAGCTGACACACACACACACACACACACACACACACATATATATATATATATAATAAGCCCATAATGGCCCATTTATAGGCCTGGCTTTTTTTTTTACAAAGGTTTTAAAAGGTGAGTCCAGTGGACTCTTGTGTGGGATTTTGCCAAAAACTGTCCAATCGCTGAGTTACCTGTCATCCTTGTATGATTGTTGACTGTTTATTGACTATTCCCAGTTGGTGTGAAGACAAAGCTGACCAGAACTAAAAGGCAAACAGTGTATCATGTTTTAAGGGCCAGTAGCAGCACTTTCCCAGTCACTATAGCAGACATGACGGGAAGGACACCGTGTTGGGTGTCTTTGCTCATATTAAATTCTGGCGTTACTGGCAGGAAAATCAGTATGGCCCACTGGACGTGACTAATTAAAAGTGTGCAGTAGAGTGGAGGAGGCACTGCAGCTAGCTACTGTAGTGCAGCTTTAAAGGAAATGATTATTAGAACCACATTTTCAACAGCATCAAGGGGCTCACGCTATCTCAACTGTTTGTTTTTTCAAATTTTGACTTTGTTGCGAGTACACAGAAAATGAAATGTAAGTTGAGATCAAGAATAGGCATGAAATCCACATCTGGCAGTACATTTGAGAAGAAAATGAGCAAATAAAAACACCAAATGTGCACATTAATTAAGTTCATGCGGTTTCAACACAAATGAGACTGGATGTTAAAATTGGGACTTTGTTATTATGTATCAGTGCTGAATAGTTGCTATCAGCAATTAAATCTATGATCTCAAACATCATTTCAGAGTCAAAGTATCTTCTGCCATTAAAAATAAATAGAGCAATTTTCAATAAGTGGGTTGAAAAAAGACTGAAATGTCGATGAGACTATATGACCCAAAGAGCTTAGAGATTCTACTGAACTATAAACTTTCAACTGAAAGCCCTTGAGGCAATTTCACATTTGAACAGAGTCGAAACAAGCTGTTTGAAGATGTTCAAGGCCATGAATACCCATTATGCATTGCATTCACTGCATAGAGATACATTAACTGTATGAAAAGAGCAGATATAAAAGTAAGGCCAATATTTTATGTAATCAATGTACAATCTGCGAATTACAAAGAACAGAGCTTGTTATGGTTGCAGTGGTTCCAATAAATATGTAAATAAATAAATTAAGATGATTAAAAAGATGGAGGTACTTATTGTACTTACTAATGAGAGCTTTGGATGAAGGGGATTAACTTGTTTTGCTTATAAAGAAGTACTAGACCAGTGCTAACCTTCAAAGCTAATAAGTAGATGTTAACAGCCTCACACTGGCTGAAGGTTACACAGGCCAACTGCTCTTCTTCTGAAAGCAATCAGTCAGATTGATGATTAACACACTATTTTAATAATCAGTACACAAAACTATTTGTGCGATTGTGCCATAGGATCACACCAGCCGCAATGCTAAATCGGGCCAGGGGTGTAAGTAAGTAATTAAGTTGAATTTTACTTATAAAGCACTTTTCACAGATAAAATCCAACGCATTCTCATGAACGGGTCCGTATGATATCGTACAAAAATGTATGCACACCAAAACGTATATCCTACGAAATTAGGAGACCGCCGGCTGGTCACGTGATGCCGGCTGGTCACGTGATGCCGGCTGGTCACGTGATGCCGGCTGGTCACGTGATGCCGGCTGGCTACGAGCTCCATGACGCCGAGCGACAGTTGCTAGTTGTTTATGCTGCTACAGAGCTTCGTGACCTGGGCTACAGACCTCCGTTGTATCAGAGGTAGTTGGTGGTTCACTTACCCAAAAATAGGTGACTTTGAGCCGGGTACAAAGCATCGCGAGCTGCCGGTCGTTTCGGCAGACATTACGGTTACATTTAGTACACAAAATATGAGCGTTTTGCCGTGACGAAAGTTAAGATTAGGCACCAAAATGACTAGTTAAGATTAGGAAAAAGATTGTGGTTTGGATTAAAACACTCCTACGGAACACACATTTCCTGGGTGAAAGATTTTAGTTTTCCCCAGGAAGCAAACTCCCCTCTCTGACTTGAAAGCCATGTGTGTTAACGCCCACCCATCTACTTCCCTACGCGGCCAGCCACGTTCTTAAACAGCGTGGCCGTCAATGTAGTGAATACAGCAAAAAAAATGTGTAACGCTTACGAATTACAGTGCTTAACTTCGTGTTTGGTGTTTTAAACCCCCAACGTCATCTTCCAGGCAGCACTGCATGGAAGGCACTAGGGTTAGGCAAGGGTTAGGGTTAGGGTTAAGGTTATGGTTATATGCCTTGAAGTCGATGGTCGCAGCGCTGCCTAGGGTTAGGCAAAGATTATGGTTAGAGTTAAGGGTTAGGTGCCTTGAAGTCAACGGTGGGGGCTTAAAACACAATTGAGCGTTTTAACTTTTCGTAGCTTTTTGAACGAATGGTTCATGAGAACAGGCTGTAAAATCGCAAAGTGCTTTACAGAAAACATACAATACATATTAAAACACAGTGCACAATTAAAATCATAAAGTAATACATAAAAAATAAAATAAAGTGGGGACGGGTCAACCAAACGCCTGTTGGTCTTTAACTGATTTTTAAAATAGTCAACAGAGACAGCAGATCGTATTGGAGGAGGCAGAGCATTCCAGAGTCATGGTGCTACCGACTCGAAGACTCGATCACCACGGGTCCTAAGCCTGGTTGCATAACGTCCGTCCGTAACTGTATCTCTTCTAGTCACAACTGTTTAAGAGTGCCACATTTCCACATTAAGAGAGAGGTTGGGGTGGTGGATGGGTCAAACAAACACAGGACCTTCACCCAGGAGAGCAGGGTTTGACTCCTGTACGAAAGTCTTTACGAACGTCACGTGCGTGAAGTAACGTCTGATTTGAACCCAAGCCATGTCTTTTTCGGAACTGAACTAAGTAGTTTTTGTTCCCCAAAATATGCAAACTGTGACTGTTTCAGAAAATTAAGGACATGTTTAAAACTGCGACCGCTACGTTCAAAACTGTGATAGTCATTCTCTGGTTTGGCTATGAGGACGGAAAACACTCCTGTGGGTCGTATTAGAGGGTAGAAACAAACGAAATGAATGGTTTGGAGGACATGTTGGAATACTGACTTTCCGAACTAATACCAATACCAAATTCCAAAACCAAAAAGAAACTTCATATGTACACTAATTTCCACTGTTTTACACTGAACCTCCATAACCCATGTGTGGAGCTGCATATTAAATTTAGAACCTCCATATTGAGTTTGGAAGTCGGCAGAATAGATTGGGGAGGTTTGACTGCTTCAATCAACATACTGATATTCACATTTATAATGGCAACTTCCAAATGTTTTTTTGGAAATTTCAAAATTTAGATTCAAAAGCGGCTCATCTAAAAAATGTTCACCTCTAGGTTTATGTCCTCTTTCAAATCCAATAACTAACTTGCAAATGTAATCACAGTGCCTCCAAGTACCAGTTTTAATAATGTGTGACTTCCAAAAGCATTATGTGATATTTCGACATGTCGTTTTGGAACTTCATATTTATTAGATTTCCCTGCAAAACGTCTTGCCATCTGAAGCTTCTGTACTTCCATGAACATTTCTACAGTTGTAAATAGGGTGAAATGTACATTTTGGGTTGACAGGGTAATTGAACACCATCATATTTTATATTTGAGTCTCTTCACATCACAATTGCAACATCACACTGCTGAAAAAAGAAGCAGGAAACATCTTTTGGAAGCGTGGAGTAGCCTGGTAACAGATGCTTAACCCTGCTACATTGTGTTTTCTTTATCGTGAGGGATCCCAGGGGAAAGAGTGGTTGGAAAATCAGCGTCCTCCAGCAGTGAAATGCTGCAAAAGAGCAAGCAAAGCAGAGCTTTCTACTCACCGTCCTCTAGTGTGATAATTAAGCCCACAGTGCAACAGAGGGATAGCCAGAGAGCGCGTCTCTAATAGATACCGACAGAGCGGAGGACTTAAATTAAAACCTCGGCCCTCGCTGCATGCTCATAGGGTTGCATGCATTATGCAGTGGCCTATTACAGCCCAGGCCCAGGTGGGACCGATCACTTTTCCTCTTCTAAATATTAGCATTTAATTTCCCTCACTGTTTCTCAGAGGAGATGAACCTCTTCCTAACCCATTTCGCTATCCGTCCAAAATCGTCTCTCGAACTCTCCCTCCAACCCATTTCTCTCTGTCAATCATTTAACGTTTGTCTAATTTGTGCCCAATTCTGTCCATTTCTTCCTCTGTCAGTTTTCTTTCTCTCTTTTCCTCATTATCGTTCTGTGTTTCTCTATGTCAGTTTGGCTAATTCTACTTTCCTTTGTCTCTTTCCTACTGTATGTGTCATTTTTTGATTGACCGGTTCCTGATTCTCTGTCTTTGTCAGTATCTGTTTCTCTTTTAATTAATTACCAGTGTGAGATGTCATGCTGTGTTGGGCTAATAGTATGCAGTATGCTTGCTCTCTTTAGCACATTTTAATTAAAATAATAACCCATGACATTCAAAGAAATAAAAAAAACATGATTAGTTCTACTCAATACTGTCAATGCAATACAATACACAATACCATATGTCGTTTGTTTAAGCAGGAACTACGACTCATCTTTAAGTTTCTAGTGACAGTGCCCTCTAGTGGCCGTAGTAGTTATGATGAGTGAACACTATACAAGGCAACATTTTATTTCCAGGATTGTTCATGTGCTGCCGGAAATTCCGCCTGATGTCCTTTATTTTCGGCCGGATGTCCGTCACCTTCTGCTTTTTTTGTGTTGGCATTCCAAACTCTGGTGGATTTATGAGGACTATGGTTAACTGCTCCTCAGATCTCTACAGGGTAAATCCAGACAGCTAGCTAGACTATCTGTCCAATCTGAGTTTTCTGTTGCACGACTAAAACAATTTTTGAACGAGCACGTTCCACCAAAACAAGTTCCTTCCCAAGGCTATTTTGCAGCGGCACCGTTGCTCCATCTGGAGCTTAGCGCCGCCCAAGACGATTGTGATTGATTTTAAGAAATGCCAATAAACCAGAGCACGTTTTTCTGCCATCCCAGAATGTCGTGTGGACTAGGCAGACCATCCTTCGCAGCGCTGTGGAGGAAGGTTTGGCAATGCAAGACTATGACGAGTGTAAAGCAGGAAGTATAAGGTGGCGAAGTATAAGAGCGCCAAATTTCTGTGGGAGTTTGGGGTTGTGGACGGCAAGTTTTTTTAACTTAACGAACATCACGTTTAGTGTCACGTGCGCATCAGATTTTAACCCATCCACGATCTTTTTTCTAAACTTAACTAAGTAGTTTTTGTGCCTAAACCTAACCAAACTGCGGCCGTTTCACAACGTTTAAAGACATGTTTAAAATCCTGACCTTTTACGTTTGAAACCCTGACTGACGGTCTCTGGTTCAAATATAAGGTTGTATTTCTGCCACCGCTAAGGGCGCTATTTTATGATACGCTCCTGTGGGTCGTATTAGAGGGTTGGGAACAAACGACCCATATCGCCATGAGTTTGGTGGACTTGGTGCCTCAAAACACGATACACTGTTTGCACGGTTTTCTAAGCTCTCAAAAAATTCACGTTCAGCGTCACTTGCGGAACCGGAAGCGAAGTAATGTCAACTTTTAATCCCAAACCAAAAACTTTTTCTAATCTTAACTAAATAGTTTTTGTGCCTAAACATAACCAAACTGCGACCATTTCACAATGTTAAAGACTTGTTGAAAATCGCGACCGTTAAAGTTTGTAACGTTGTCTGCTTTAGACAAAATGTCGTATTTCCTGCCACCACTAGGGGCGCTAATTCATGAAACACTCCTGTTGGTCGTATTAGAGGGTGGGAATAAACTACCCATATCGTCAGGAGTTTGTAGGACTTGTAGTTCTACTTTCAATGTACTGTACTGTAGTTTCATGCATTATGGTAATGTATATCCAACACATTCTCATGAAGGGGTCCGTATGATATCGTACGAAAATGTATGCACACCAAAATGTATGATATCCTACGAAATTAGGAGATCGCCGGCTGGTCACGTTACGCCGGGTGGTCATGTGACCCCGGCTGGATACGAGCTCCATGACACAGAGCGGCAGTTGCTAGTTGTTTTTTAGCTGCTACTGTTGCGCCCCTGAAAAAGGGGAGAAATAATCACGAGAGTGATACAGCGATGTTTCCTCACTGAGAACTTTAGTGTAATTCCATTTTACAACAGTACCACATTTTAACAGAACAACAGATCTACAGGAAACAGGTCATTTTGTAGAGTACCAGGCTTATTCAAATCACAACAGCATACACTGTAATTCACTAATTACTCACTACTACTAATTTTCAATATAACTGTTAAGTACAAAGTAGTTTTAGCTCAGTAACCCATAACTAAATTTATCACAAATGTCAAAGTGTTTGAAACACATTATACAAATAAACACCACAAAATATATTATTAACTGCGTACATGTTAATTCACAATTGGCATGAAATGGCGGCTATTCTCAGTACGAAACTATTCTTCTCTGTAACTGAGCGGGGGTTCTGCTCACACACACACACACACACACACACACACACGTTACGTTCTGCAAACTTAACTCTAATTTACTCAAAATGTTACTAACACACACCTTAAACACTCTTGACATGTTAGAAAGTAGCAAGTAATTAAATTGACTGTTTTATATCAATAACGTACCTGAAAAAGGGGAGAAATAATCACGAGAGTGATACAGCGATGTTTCCTCACTGAGAACTTTAGTGTAATGAGGAAAAGACCGCGATTTCCCCGAGAACTTGGGTGGAGACCAAAGCAATCGATCTCAGGCTCATAGATTAAGAGCACTTAGTAGATCACAGATTAACACTTTTACCCTTAAAGTATGCACCACAAAATAAAGTAATAAATATGTTTACACATTCTTCTTACAATTTTTACCCTTTGTATGCGTGACAGATTTTAACTTTTTAACACAATTATATGAATTTTATCAATCTCTATGAACTAGTACTGAGTGCATGATCTTTTTAATCTGAGATATTTTAAGATCCTCACATACTATGAACTTACCAATACCTTTTAGTGTATAACAGGCTTTAATTATTTCTATTTCCTTTAACCTGTCACACTACAGAGCTTTGCAACGTGGGCTACGGGCCTCCGTAACAGCTTGGTCGTATTAGCGGCAGTTAGTAGATGTGTTTAGCCGAAAATGGGTGACTTTGAGCCGGGTACAGAGCAAACAAAAACACTCCCAAGGAACATGCATTTCTTATACAGAGGCCATCAATGTGGCGTATACAGCAAAAATAACATGGAATGCTTACGAACAGTGCGTAACTTTTTGTAGCTTTTTGAACGAATGGTTCATGAGAACACGTTGGTATATCACAACTATAACTAGGGCTGGGTATCCTTCAAAAAGTTTCGATACCAGTATCGATACCAATACCGTGACTTAGATACCAGTTGCTAAACAATAAAGAAATGACAACATTAAACATTACGGCACAAACCTTTTTATTTCTCAGCTCCTACTTCGGGAGCCCCGTCTCTGTGTAACATAGAGGTTTTTTTACTGCCTGCCTCTACGATGTGTAACGTTAGACAGCCAATCACAAACATTATTAGATCTTGGTATAAGCATGCTGCATGCTGATTGGCTCACTGACGCTGATGAGATTTACTCCTTATGTATTGAAATTGGGTATTGAATGAAAAGGCATTTTGTTGATACTCGATACTTTAGAGGCAATTCGGTCGGTGCCTAAAAAGTATTGAATTCGGTACCCAGCCCTAACTATAAATACATTTAGCTATATGTACAGTATGTCATGACGACACCCTGTCCAGCTCTTTCTATTCTTGTATCCGGCTCATTTCGCACCGTCCGCCCAAGTCATACATCTTCTCTGATTGCAAATTCAACCCCTCAAAGACGCAAAAAGGTATGAACCGAGCAAATTGTTTTATTCTTTTGACTAATGACTTGTCTGGGAAGTACAAGTTAACCTTGATGCTCTCATCTCGTCATTGTGTATTTGAGTGTCTTTCCCTCTGCCTCTCTATTATTTTTGTCTCTCGTATCTGTCATCTGCCAATTTCTCCTGTTCTCCAACACAAAAGCAGCTGGCCGTTAAGTCATTTCCACTAACATGCTGTACTTGGCCTATGCTCACGGAAATGAGTATATGCTATAAAATAAATGATTCATATGATGTGTATTAATATGATGTATGTATAACATCCCCCCTCAATTAAGTTGACCAAGGAGGGTGCGCTTCAACAATACAAAATTGCTGGAGTACCCCGTTTAATACTACAACGGTTCTGATGGGCCAGAAAAACTGGGAGAAACCAGAACGTATTCGGTTCATAATTTAATTCAGGGAAAGCAACAATGTCAAAGTTAGACATTTAAGAAAAAGTGGGTGATGAAACTGATAGTTGTGCTCTGCCATACGAATAGCACTTCAGTCAGAGCAATTACAGATAAAAAAGACAAACATTTAATGTTCCTCCATTTCACCTCTGTCAGCCGGGCAGCTCAGAGGTCCTCATTAGATTTCATGTCCAGCGCCTTAACCACTCAGCCATCACAGCTCCCATTCTCTTCCCTTTCCTCTTTGCCATTATTAATACCATCATTCTCTCTGCTTTTTTAGTTAGTCTCTCTTTTCCAATATTTCCATTTTCCTGCAGTTCCTTATTTCGCTATCCCTGCATCTAATTTTGTTCATTAGTGTCACATTTTTCTCCCCCCTGGCTGTTCTACTTTTTCTTTATCTTCTTTTATTCCCACTCTAATCTATCGACCCTTCTGTCCCTCCGTCTTGCTAGAAAACAGACGAAGGCTTTGAAGATTTGCCTCACGCTGGTTTGGTTTTTAAGCTCACACATCAAACAGCTTTAACCTGTTTGTACTCAATTACTTGGAGTGTGTTAGATTTGCTTTCCCTAAATCCAGTGTGGGGAGCTCCTGCATGCAATTGCCTAAGCCCACCTGCTGTACAACAACCCCGTCATCTAATGCAATTACGTTAAAAGATGCGGAAAGCCTTGAGATATTAGCTTCTGTGCTGTTCGTCTGTAGGAATAGCTGCTCCTCACTTCAGGCCATGCTGTGTTTTAGAAATGAATGTACAAAAAACAAAAGCATTCAGAAAATAGATTTGTCTTTATTGAACCGTCACAATGTTGTTTCACTGGTACAGCTGAAATCAGCCTTTACTTTATAGCTGAAGTTGTTTGCTGCAGAGTTGGGGACTCGAGTTTGGGAGTCGGGCTCGAGTCTCACTTAGGTCCCAGACACAGTGACTTCAGACTTGACTTGAGACTCGTCTTCAAAAGACTTCAGACTCGACTCGGCCTCGAAATGCCGGACTCGTGAACAATCTTTATTTTAAGGAAACGTATCTTCTGCATGCGGCGACACGTGAGAGAGGACTACAAACATGCTGACCACACCGGCAGCTGCTGTGCTATTCTTCACAAGCTTTGACTTTAAACCTTCATACAACAAGGCCCAGACAAAAGACTCAAAGACTTGAAACTGGACTTGGACTCCAGCTCAGAGACTTGAGACTTGACTTTCTGAGTCATTTACAGATACTCTGCCTTTCTCCACAAAAAAAACATGTTAACCCTGAGGATCAACACCTGGTTGCGGTTGCCTCAACTCTCTTTTCAGTTCACGCTCGTGCGTAACCTGTCAGTCACCTATCAAAACACTACGGTCGAGATTTGGGACAGAGAGGATCTGCGCCATTGCATAGTATCAAATCATAACAAGAGTTATGAGACTTTCCAGATAGAGTAGGTCTAGACAACACTACAATTTACAAAGACCCAACAATTTCCCACCAGCAAGCATTTGGTGCAACAGTGGTGAGGAAAACTTCCTTTTAGGCAGAAACCTCGGACAGACCCAGGCTCTTGGTGGGCGGCATCTGTCGGTGCCAGTTTGGACACAGACACATACAGATATAGAGAAATATGATTCATAATAAATATAGCAGTTGGAATGATGAACAGTGGCAGTTATAGTAACAATAAAGATAGTGTAACTATGACTAGAAAAAATAGTTGTAGCAGTTCAGGGCATAGTAGGGCGTTGTGGGGCGTAGTAGGGTACAGCAGGGCATCGAGCAAGACCACAGAGGCAACTGCAATAAGTCCTATCTATTCATCCCATATCTGAGCAAGCTGTGTGTGCAACCAATTGATGAGTGTGTACGTGGAAGAGTTGGAAGCTCAACCCAAGCTCCCTAAATCCTGTCCGATCCCTGTACATTCGTGTGACCATGCTTTCCTCACAACAACCTCCGCAAAGGAAAATATCTATTTGTATTGCAGTCGTAGCTTTTAGTTCATTTTATTGCCGAAAATGCATTGCAAGCTCATTGACCGCACAATACTATGACAATATGGATGTACTTCAACTAATCCCAGCAAATCCAGCGAAAATAATTGACTTTGCTGCAATTTTTTTCCAGTTTAAGATGCTTGTGTGACCAGACCTTTACAATGCTAAAACCTGAATTCATTTAGAGTTAATACTGTATACAGTATGCAACAGAAATCAGCTGACGTGACATTTAAGATGCATTCAAACGCAATGTAAAATTAATATTCTGTTCCCTGTGTCAGCAGTTGCTAGGGAAACTAACAGCTGCCTCAGAGTCTTTAAGCAGGTCACTATAATTCTCCATTATAACATTCAATGGAGTGACATCACTACTCAGTAACCAGTGACATTAAACAGGTTGAAACAAGAAATGTACAAGTTTGTACAGTTAAGAGAGAATCCAACTTTGAACAATATTACATCCTCACGAGTCCCGTGTAAAAAAGTAAGAAAGCTGAGTGTGTGTTGCGGTTGTTGCAACCCAGTCTCACGGCAGTTCGTGAAATGGTCACGTAATTGAATTTGAAATTTGATTTGTGTACACAAACACGTTTATCTTGTGTTTTCCATGATGCTGAGCACGTTTTTTTAAACTAATGTATTTCAATGGGAAGCATCTTTCGTGATCACAGCACGATTCTCAATGAGAAGATGACGTAGCATTAAGAGCGACTACGGTAGCGAGTAGTATGAACGCCCGAAAATCCACGTAGGGAGGTAGGTTGGGGTGGTGGATGGGTCAAACAACACAGGACTTTCACCCAGGAGACCGGGGATTGTGTCCCGCGTGTCACGTTTCCTAAACCCAACCATTGCTTTCTTCTTTTACTAAACCCAACCGTCCCGTTCCTCTTTTCCTAAACCCAACCGTGCTGTTGTTGTCCGCGTCCCGTTGATCGTGTCCCGCGTGTCACGTTTCCTAAACCCAACCATTGCTTTCTTCTTTTACTAAACCCAACCGTCCCGTTCCTCTTTTCCTAAACCCAACCGTGCTGTTGTTGTCCGCGTCCCGTTGATCGTGTCCCGCGTGTCACGTTTCCTAAACCCAACCGTCCCTTTCTTCTTTTCCTAAACCCAAACCGTCCCGCTGTATACAGCTATGCAATTGTTGGTATTATAATAAACGTGCTGACCATCACGAGAAAAAAAAAAAACGTGCTGACCATCACGAAAAAAACTAGATAAACGTGTTTGTGTACACGAATCAAATACATTGAATTAGGTGACGTGGTTGTTGAGTGACGTAGAAGAGTGGAAACCATTCAGTGATATTTAGATTCTAAATCCTTAGCCTCTTTTAAAATAATGTTGTGCCTTTCGTAAGGATTATGCTGTGAATAGATTTCACGCTGGTGAGTAATGGTTTAATTTCATACTAACCCAGCAGTGGCATGCCACAATTAAACTGCGACCGAGTGCTTTCTCCTCATTTATTATATACAAACAGCAGTAATGAATATGTGACTGCAGTGAATGTCATATAATATGTATGGTGAATATGGTTGGCATGCGGGTAAAGAACATTAATGTTTAATGCGTTGCCAGGGGGCGTTGTGAGGAGCTGACAACATAAGGCTACGAGCAACAGGAAAAGCTGTTTAAATCCGAACAAACAGAATCACCTGATTTGTCATACACTGTAAACACGGAGGAATTAGTTCTCTATGTCAAAGCAAGGCAAAAGGACAACTACCCTACATTAAATGCAAAAGAAGAGGACACAGTAAACAAGACTTCACTCTGCAGATCCAGTATTAAAAAAATATGGGCTATGCCAGCCCTTTTTCACTCCCAACTCGTCAAATACTGACCCTTGGTCAGTGGCTTTTAGAAGAAAAAAAATCACCCTTTACTCTGTATGGGACGCACCGTACAGACATAACAGCGCTGTAAGATGATGTAGTATGAAGGGCGACAACGGTAACGAGTAGTATGAGAGGAGGCGGATTGGGGTGATGGATGGGTCAAACAACACAAGGCTGGGGTTCAAGTCCCATTCTTGCAGTAGCTAGGTAAGGACTACTAGCCAGTCAGAAGCAGAGTATGAGGGCGTGCCGTGCTAGCAGCTAGGCGAACATTATAACGTGTGTTACAGAAGTAAAGGCTGGACTACAATAGAGCTGTTTGGAGCAGTTTGTGAACAGTGTTTTCTGTTGGAGATGGTAAGTCCCTTTGGGGTGGACTTTGGGCTTTTTCACTTTGTAAACACAAAAAATATATATAACACAATAAAGCAAAGGGAAAAAGCCAAAAAGCATAATATGAGCACTTTAAAATTATTGTTGGGCATTTCTGCCTTTACTCATTAGGACAGCTTAGACATGAATGGGGAGAGAGAGGCAAGACATGCAGGAAATTGCCGCAGGTCGGACTCGAACCCTGGGCCTCTGCGTCGAGGAATAAATCTCTACATATGGGCACGCACTCCACCAACTGAGCTACCCCCCCCCCGCCCCCACCCCCAAATCTTTTGCTAAACCTAACTCTGGTTGACTTGATATGACTTAGCATGACACAAAATTAATATCCAGAGTGCACAGGTAAAAGCAGTATGTCAGTATGGCAAAAATTGGTTTCAGCAAACCCAGTCGCACGTCACAACTCGTCCTACTTTTTCCATTCTGCGCTTTGTCAGAAAACAAAGCTGGTATAGTTAATACATAAGTGGGCCAATGTGCTGCTAGCGCTGGAGGCAATGGGATTAAAAATAGAAAAGGGCTCACTACAGCACTGAAGGCAAACATGTCATGAAGCATCACTTAATTACACTTACTTTACATGGTAATAGACCAGTGGTACTACCTTGGTACAGTTAATCTCCAGCTGTTGCATTTAAAGGAAGCTTTGCCTGAATGTTCCTCAAGTCATGAAAAGTAGTTTCAGTAGTTTCTTCTATTCTCTTCCAGTGTTCGACAGTAGCAATAGTGATTTCTTTTTCAGACTATGACACTTAATATAATATTGTTAACATTAGAAAACAAGACAAAGTCTCTGTGAGGCTACACTTCACACTAAAATGCTAGTAGTTCAGATAAGCATACTTGCACTGAAAATGCTAACATGCTGATCTTAGGTAATGTTAAACCTTGATCTCCAGCTCAGTTAAGGCTGGTTAAACACACGTATAGGTATTTCAGGTATTTAGTCATTATTAAAGTGAATGGAGATGTTGACCTGATGATGGCAAGAGAAGAAAAGTCAGGGGATAATAATAATACATTTTATTTATAAGCCCCTTTCAAGTTACCCAAGGATACTTTACAAAACCAGATAGGCAGCCAATATATAATACAGATTATAACAAAACCCAATAACAACAGTAATGAGATCTACAAAGTACATACAGATAAAATAATACATTTATAATGAACACTATACTAAGCACCCGGAAAGGTTAATCTAAAAAAAAGTTTTTTTTGTGACTTAAAAGAAACAACAGATGTGCACTGGCGCAGACCCTGAGGGAGAGCATTCCAGAGGTTAGAGCCAGATTGTTAGTGTCTGTATTTTGAGGTATGTGTCTGTGTTGTGTCTATTGAGAATTGAGTTTTTAGTGTCTGTGTATTCTCTGTTGTATTCGGTCTTTGTATAGCTTATTTAGGTTTCCCCATTTCACGAGGCCTACATATGATAATTGTACCTTTGGAAATTGTGTTTTAATGATATGATGATTGCGTGTGAATAAAAAATTTAAATAAAAACAATTAATCCTAAGGGAAACACATTTAATGGCAATTTATGGATTCTTATTCTAAAGCAAAGAAGTCAAGATGTGGTTAATGCTGCTACCATGTTTTCAGCTGTTTTTGTGTTTATTTTTGGTTTTATTCTATTTTTTGAGTCCAAACTGTGATTTGAGCCCAAAAGAGGACGTTCACATCTGCACAGATTCAACAACCTAATTACTCAGGGAGTCATTGAAGGCAGAATGGGTTCTGTGTGTGACGTTAGCACGTATGTAGACCAGACCTTCCTCCACAGCGCTGCGGAGGAGGGTCTGGCTAGTCCAGACAGCATTCCGGGATGGGTGAAAAACGTGCTCTGGTTTATTGGCATATCTTTAAACCAATTACAATTGTCTTGGGCAGTGCTAAGCGCCGGATGGAGCCCTGGTGCCTCTGCAAAATAGCCTCGGGAAGGAACTTGTTTTGGTGGAACGTGTACGTTCAAAAGTTGTTTTAGTCGTGCAACAGAATACTCAGATTGGACAGATAGTCTAGCTAGCTGTCTGGATTTACCCTGCAGAGATCTGAGGAGCAGTTAACCATGGTCCTCATAAATCCACCAGAGTTTACAATTACAACACAAAGAAAGAGGAAGGTGACATCCCGCCGAAAATAAGGGGCCATCACGGAATTCCCGGCGGCACCGGAGCGAGCCCGGAAATGAAATGTCGTAGATATGGACTAGCATGTATACAATTCCTATCAAAATCAAATCAAAATTGAGCGATAGTACGTGAGGTACTATCGCTCAATTTTGATTTTCCTTTAGTACACCATCTGGATTTGCGATATATTCGTGGGTTTTCTCCGGCCAAATGTTTACCTGTCCAATCAGCGAACAGAGGGAGTGGCTGAGAACGATGACGTTGAGGTCGTGCGCTAGTTTGAGTTGTAGTTCCATAATGGCGGCGGAGAAAGATGCGAGCGAAGCCATTGTGGCAACGCTGCCGAATATCCAGAAGTTAAAGCCCGAGCAAGAACAATCTTTGGTGAGTTGTGTTGGTGGCCATGATGTTGTGGCCCTCCTCCCCACGGGGTTTGGGAAAAGTTTGATTTTCCAGCTCGCTCCGTTAGTGGTGAAGGAGTTGGCTAAAGCGAACGCTAGCGATGCTAAGCCGATAGTTGTTGTCGTCACGACCACACGTTAGCGATTGGTTATTGCAGATCCAGAGTGACTCAGGGCAGATCCAATTGAAGTTTTAAACTTCACCTTCAAGGAAGGAACACTTGTCAATGGAGAGAGGCCAGACTCTCTGTGCAAAATGAAATATACGAGAGTCTGGTAGGACCAGGCAAATTCCTGCTGTTTGCCTGAAAAGTTAAAAGCATTTCCACCTCATTCTGGATATTAGTATTGTTGGCTTGTATGGAAATCATCATGTACCATAAAAATAGACAAGCTACTAAATATAAGGCAGATGTCATGTTATCTGTTGTAGAAGTAAAAGCCATCATATGACTGAAGCCCCTCCCTCCCTGTGTGTTTCTCTGCAGATGGGAGGCACCATGTACAACACGGGAAGGCACGTGTCTCTGCGGCCGGACAAAGCCCACCTGGTGAACATCTCAGGGGGGCCGCTGGGTTATAGCTACAGGCTGGAGGAGGTCCGCCTCCACTTTGGGAGCGAGGACTCCCAGGGTTCAGAGCACCTCCTCAATGGACAGGGCTTTCCTGGAGAGGTGAGGATATAAAGATATTAAAGTATTTATAATATAAAAACGAAATGGTTATTAATATAAAAAAGCAGGACAAAGATGACACACACTGATTTAGAATATTTATAGGAGACACATGTTCAGACACACACATGCGCCCACGTACACACAGACAGATACACAGACACACAGTTAGACACAGACAGAAGTAGAAAGTGGCACGAAAAGAAAAGACTCAACCTAAAATTTGTACTTAAGTACAGTTCTTGAGTAAATCTACTTAGTTACATTCCACCACTGATACACAAGATAATTGCAGATAGCAGACATTGACAAGCTTAATAACTACATGATTGTTATCTGAGATAAACACACACATAAAACGGGATAACACACACTAAAAGTCATCTGGGTTTAGGTCATCTCTAAATGTATTTACAGTATTTTGACTGTCCTTCCTACTTTTTGGTTCCATGTACATGTAGATATTCATATCCACTCAGACATACATGCCATATCCCTTTTTCTCTGTCCCCCGAATTCTCAAAGAAGTTGGCCGCAGATCAAGTAAATATAAAGCTCCTTTCGATTGGAATAATCTTCCTGTGTGTCTGACATCTATAACCACTTACCGCTGCTTCAGGACATCTTTATTTTCTCATCTTAAAACAAACTGTTCATGCTTTTAATTTGTGTGTACCTAACATTTGTTCTGTTTATTTGTGTTGAAGACAAACTGCTTCAATCGCTCTTTATTCTGATGGAATTGATATATTATGTGGGTTATGGTTCTATCTATTTTTTTGTACAGCAGCTGGGGTTGTTGTTGACCGAGGTTGAGCGAGCTGTCTGTATCTGTATACTTGTAGTGTATTTGTTTGTTATGTAACGCTCTTCTGTCTGAATGTGTTCATAATTATGTATTTGTGTTCATAGGACGCCCTGGAAAATGAGATGCTATATCTCAAGGGGCTATCCTTCCAATACATTCTAATTCATCTCTCATTAAGAGGAAAACATTTTATGTGTGAGCTATATCAAAGCTTGTTATCCACCTTGAAATTAATCCAAACCTGGTTGTCGAAATAGGATTTCGACAAAAAAGCCAGTGTTTTCTTGTTGTCTGTGTGGAGATTCCCTGAGCTTCTCTTTCTAAAACCAGTTTGTTTTGTGAATCCACTCCGTCCAGAGAGACATATTTAAAAAGAAAGCTGTAGACTTTTGAGATGCTTCTCCCTCTTGTTATTTAGATTGGGTTTGTGGTTCTACATCTGTCAGAGTCGTTCTGGAGGAAGACATAATCTCATTGGTCAAATCAAAATTCTTTGGGGAGAGCAAAAGAACCACAACTACAACTGTCTGCTAGTTGATGAAGTCTATTACCGAAACAAAATGTAGAAGACAATCAACCTGGGCTAAATACTCTGAGTAGACCCTTCCAGTAAACAGTGTTGTCTTCACAAACCTGTGGATAGCTACCCCCCCGACCCCCCTAACCCAACGTGCATTGATTACCCAAGGGACCCGAGCAGTCGGACCCACAGCAGCTTTTAGACATTGTTGTTTGCTAGCTGACGGAATTGATAATAGGAGGCACCTTCACGCAATACAAGAATACAATTCAACATAGAGCGGGAGAGGGCGGGATTTAAATGCGCCCTGTCTCTGTGGTTGGATGGATGAAGGTGGGCCATAGTAAGATGTGATTGGCCAGTGATTAGATGAGAGAAAAACCAGTGGGACAAGCATGTGATCTCTCTTCACTCTGCGGGCCGGTCAGCCAAAGAACAAGGATGTGAATGGCCAGTGTTCACATGAAAGACAAACAAGTGGGCCAATCATATGATCTCTCTTCTCTCTATACTACGGGTACTCCTGATGTCCAATCCATGCCTGCTGCTGGAGTAACTTTAAATTTAGCTTGTAATGCTGTATGTCATGGCGTCCCTCTTTCAGGTCCAGCTGATCCATTATAACCAGGATCTGTATGCCAACTACACTGAGGCCGCCAAGAGCCCCAACGGCATCGCTGTGGTCTCCATCTTCATAAAGGTCAGCATGTGCTTCTGGGAGTACACTGAAACAAAATGAAGGACCAATAAAGAAACGATTACATTTCAAAAAGAGCTTATCAGATGTTTGCGAAACTCATATGGTAGATTTAAATCCTAACCTCTTAGTTGTGGATTATGGATTTTCATTATACTAATACTAATAAAGCTCAACAGTGACTGCTCACTTTGGTTCAGGAAGTAATTTTTCCCGTTCAATATCTCCATTGACGTTTCATTAAATGCTTATATAAAGTTGCGAGTTCCGCAAATTACAGATGTCTCTGTTACGCTTAGGATTGTGGGTAGTGTAGTACTGTATGTCTCCATAAGATCGCGAAGAAAACACTTTTTTCTTAAAACAAGGTTGATCTTCAACTGACTTCTGTCTTCTACAGGGGCATACAACTTTGTTTCACAACCTCGTAGCTCGTGCTCAGTATCCCTTGGATGGTTTAGACATCATGGCTAATAATCAAAATCCTTCCTTATGGAGAAAATGAATGGGATTTTTACTTCCGGAACCACACTGTTGAGCTCTATTGCCATAAAGGAAACAAAAAAGTTCACTGTTTCAGTCCTTAGGACACTTGCTACATGTGTTTTACTGCAGTGTGCATGTGTGTGTGTGTGTGTGTGTGTGTGTGTGTGTGTGTGTGTGTGTGTGTGTGTGTGTGTGTGTGTGTGTGTGTGTGTGTGTGTGTGTTGTACTGTGGTTTGTGATGAATATTTGATCCCCCTCTCTCTTTGTAACCTTTCAGCTCTCTGAAAACTCCAATGCCTTTCTCAACCGCATGCTCAATAGAGACACCATCACCAGAATCAACTACAAACGTAAGACACTCCTTCTCCCTCTCTCTCTCTCTCTGCCTCTCTCTCTCTCTCTCTCTCTCACACACACACTCACACACACGGCCTCAACCTGTGTTTTGTCCCTAGACAAGCTACTTCTTTGAATATCTACAGAGCTGTATCCATCTTGTATATCTTGGGTAAAATGGGATATTTTTAATCTGTTGTAAATAATGTAAAATGTGCCACATAAAATGAAAAAAACCCTTGGTGACAAACAGCCTCCCTATTGGCTGTCACACCTCTTTATATAAAGTGTTAGAATCTACATTTTTGTCACTTTGAAGCTGTGATAGTTTGTTAGATAACTTTACTTGGGGAATTGTCAATTGAAGAGGTGAAACTTTCTTACTTCATGTCTGTTAATATTTTTCCAAATTCTCTTTTGTGATTTGAATTCTTTTGCACTTTTGATGAATCACAAATTTTATTATTTACCTCTATCAGAGGAGGTTATCCTTTTAGTCCCAAGATGGTAGCACCTTTAGTCTGTTAGCATGCTTACATTTGCCAATTAGCACCAAACACAGTAAAGCTGAGCCTGATGGGAAAGTCATTGTCTTTTGAAGGTATTTGTGGTCATAGACAAAAGTGGTGGGCAAATTAAAATTTTGAACTGAGGATGAAAAGTTGAGGTATCGCCAAAGTAATTAAACTTCACCATGAATGTCTAAAACCAGATGTCATGGCAATCGATCCAGTGTTAACTTCAGGCTGGGGCTAGAGGTGAAGTCAGGGGATCACTTAAGTCATTAGGTTTTATCCTCTGAGGACCATGAATGTCTGTACAAAATGACATTTCAATCTGGACCAGAGTGGAGCACCGACCAAATGACTGACAGACTGACATGGTCATCCCTAGAGCCATGCAGCTAGCTTTGCTCAAAACCTTTGAGATCTAAAACATATTTCTTCGGGACACCCTGGTTGCTCACCTGGTAGAGCGTGCGCCCCATGTTCCAAGGCTCAGTCCTTACCGCAGCGGCCCAGGGTTTGAATCCGACCTGTGGCCCTTTGCTGCATGTCTCCCCCCACTTTCCTGTCTGCAACTGTCCTATCCATTAGGGACTGTACGTTTTTTATTTGAGGGGCTAAAGGAGGAGTTTTTGTATCTTTAGTCAAAATAGACTTGACCCTCCCTTTGCCAGCAATACATTTTTCTGTGACCCTCCAAAATGATTGGGAAAAAATGCTGTTGTGGCCAACAACCGGAAACTTTTTATATTGTTCGTCGGCTATTTCATTACTAAATTCATTTCTGAGACTTTTTTATGCGAGAAATCAACTATGTAGAGCTCAAATATGGGTCGTTTTACGAAAATGTATGGCTAATTGCAAATTTGGTCCGACTGTGTCGGAGTTCAGAAGCTCCACAGTCTGACGTGACAGCCGGCGGGAGCTTGCCGGGGTTGCTGGCTTGCCGCCCAGCCTGTCCACCTTCACAGACCCCGCTGTGAGCTGGCTGGAGCTCTATAGATAGGATTGGAGATGAGAAGTTTAACTGACACGTAACTGCGATCAGCGCTCACATGCTCCACTTAGCACCAACTGCAATGTTTAATTTTAAATGAATGTAGCCTACAGGCAGTCTAGTACAAGTGGATGCTCAGTATTTTCCGTGGGCAACGTGAAACCTTTGAGCTAGTCAGCTTCATTATATTCCATCTCCATGTCAGTGACAATACTTTGGCAACAGGTGGCGCAGTTAGCTATAGGGTTGCATTCTCAAAGAAAGCAACTCCAAACTTGTGTTGCGATTTTTGTTGGGTCAGACCCATCTGCTAGCGATGGGGGGCCGAGACTGAGAGCTACATGGAAAAGTATGCACTAAACAAGCCACTTTGAAATAAAAAAAGTTGGGTGACCCTCCCCTCAATAAAGAATAAAAAGACATGACCCTCCCCTATTTTCCTCCGGTGGTCCATTCCATAAATGCCGAACGGTCCCTTACAGGCCAAAATGCGCAAAAAATAATCCTTAAAAAAACAAACGTATTTCTTCTTTCTCTTGTAGACAGTTAATAGAGAGGCGAAGTCCCTCCCATTCCGGTGGACCTCCATGGGACCTTATTCCGGAAAACTATTTGTACGGTCGTGAACGGCGAGAGACAAATCATTTTTTGATTTAGATTTTTTGGATTGTGCCATGAACTACACGTTTGTTTAAACATCCAGAATTGAAAAGCTAATTTTGCAAGTCAAGAAAGTCGCACTTAGTTGTAAAACTGTTGAAGTAAAAGACTGTGAAAATACGTAATAAGAAAAACCAACCCATTCTCACTCCCAACTTGTAAAATGGTAACGCTTGGTCAGTGGCTCTCAGCGTCAGATACCAATGCAAAAATCACCCATTAGCAACTGTATTGGACGCACCGGGCAGAACAGCAGCTCGACCACGGTGCTGTAAGATGATGTATTATTAAGAGCAACAACATTAGCGAGTAGTATGAAAGACCGAAAATCCGCTTAAGAAGGTTGGTTGGGGTGGTGAATGGGTCAATCAACACAGGTCTTTCACCCAAGAGTCCGGGGTTCATGTCCCGTTCATGTCCCGCATGTCACTGAAAACCGACATTTCATAACCCCACCCAAACCTGTCCCGTTCTTGTGCCGCATGTCAGTTAAACGTCAGTTTTGACCCAGAGCATCAAAAAGTGACACCAAGAGTCCCGACCAAGCCGGTCTAAATATGTATATATAACACCTAAAGGAGACTTTTTTGCGTCAATAACAAACGCCAAAGGTACCTGACCAAGCGTCGTTTTTTGCCGCAATGGGAGTGAGAATGTGTTGGAAAGAAACACCCAAAAGTTGCTTAAGTGACGTCATAACTTTCTTTCTCGCTGGAGCTACAAGGCCTGTGTGTGTTTGATTCTTGTGATGTACTCACAAGAGCAACACTCCTTCTTTTGATTCCCACCTGATAAAAAAAAAGACGCTGGATAAAACACATTGGGTGAGATAATCTTACGTTTGTGCGTGGTACATAGCTAAGCTAGTTATCTAGCTAGCAAGCAAGGTGACCTATATTGTGCAAGATGATATGTAGTTCACTGAGAGGTTTCACAAAACTAAGTGCTTCTAGGATAAACTGAACTTTTTTTTTCGATTTCCTAAATTATCTATTAAATTATGCATGTTATGTGGGATTCGTGGCACAATTCAAATGGGATAAAAAAAACATTTGTCACTTGCCGTTGACTACCATACATATTCTTTCCAAAATGAGATCCCATGGGGGACATAGGAAGGGGAGGGACATTTTCTCTCTGTTCTCAATAATGGGAGATCTAGTCCAACACTCTGCTCTACATACTGAAACACAACAACACTCAAACGCACATATTTTTAGTTGTTTCCCTTCAGCAAGAATGCCTTTTTAATTTCTTTTCTTTTTTCCGACCTCTGCTATGAAGATATACAGCCTTCTGGAGAACGCAACCACACACCCACACACACAGAAACTTATTTTTGTCATGTAGGAGGACATTGCATTGCCTTATATTAATCCTCTGGAGACGTACACTAACCAAAACCAAGAAGCAGGTCTTAACCTTAAAATTAAATGGGATAGCCAGTTTCCCATAGGCTACGGTCCAAAAATTGGAGGTGAATTCCCATAATGTGACTGTGTGAACAGATTATTTTTTCCCCCTAATTAATTACACACACACACACACACACACACACACACACACACAGCTCCAACATATTTATGTTTTCTAAGGCAAATCATTCCTTTTAGTTGGTCCAAACTGTATAGATTTATACCCTGATGCTATGTTCTACATAAGCCACATGCACACACCCACGCACCCACACACTCATGCAATATCTCATCCCAATGCTTTTTTCCTTTGACAGCGTTCTTGCTTATGGGTCTGAGCCATAGAATATAAAGAACATACGTGGCATCGGTGGAGACACCAATTGGTTTGGGGACTGCTGTTTTGAAGCCAGGAGTTTGCATTTTGGCCGTCGCCCTCTTGGTATTTTGGAGTTTTACCGGCCGGTAAATGCAGACCTGTGGGTCCTGGTGCCGTTCGTCAGCATGTACAGCAATACACAGAGCTGGTTAAAAATCGGCAGAATTTCTCTTGAGTAACCAGCTAATGCTAGCGCTAGCTAGCTAACCTGGTTGGCAAATCGCTGAACATTGAAAGATATTTTTAGGTGACCAAAATGTTCCAATTAACTTTGATGAAGTGAAACAACACAGTGAGAGGGTCGAAGTTTAAGACAAAAACATGGACTACACCCAAAAACAAGTTCAGGTCTAGGTTTAATGTACACAGTGCCATGGTTAGCATTGCTAAGCCTCTGTCAGCATTGACAGGTTGGTGTGTAGCCACGCCCCTAAAGCATCCCCTGCTTTATCGTCTATTTTAAAATAAATAGGACCATAATTTACAAAATGAACATTCATTAATGAAGAAGACTTGAAAGTAGGGATTGGGACCATAAACCCATTATGAAAATGTTTACTGAGGAAATCAATCAAGTGAGAAGAAGGGTAATGTCCCCATAGACCTCTATAGTGTAAACAGACTTCTTTTTTGCAACCAGTGGAGTTGCACCCTGCTGGAAGTTAGATAGAATGCAGGTTTAAGGCACTTCCGCATTGGCTTCACTTTTCAGGCACGGAAGTTGCCGCTTGGTCTGAACATAAGGGACTATCACACAACGCACTGCATCACCTTAACACGGCTCCTCTCTCTCTCTCTCTCTCTCTCTCTCTCTCTCTCTAGATGATGCATTCTTATTAATGGGCCTGAACATAGCCGACCTTTACCCTGACACCACACGTTACATCACCTACGAGGGCTCCATCACCATCCCTCCCTGCTACGAGACGTCCACGTGGATACTCATCAACAAGCCTGTCTACGTGACACAGATGCAGGTATGTGAGTGTAGGACAAGTGTAGGACATGGGAAAAACAACATGCATTCTTTTAATTGGGGGAGAAATGCCATAAGCCTCAACACTCCTACACATACTACACTTTGCAGCAACTTTTCTCCCTATCATTTAACTCTACTGTACTGCACTAGTGGCTTAAGTTGACTTTTGACCTTTTCATTTTTCGTTTCATATTTGGTTCTACTGTCTGTGCTATTTTTGTCCTTGTGCTGCTTCAGACTATTTCCACTGTTTTAGATTATTCAAATCAGTCACCTACCGTCACTACTGAGGCACAGTGTGTAACACTAGTGAAATCAATCAAGTGTAGTTTTTCTCTAAATTTAATGGTGGAATGCAAATCCAATTTACCATCCATCCATCCATCCACCCACCCATCCATGCATCCATTCATCCATCAATTCATCCATCCGGGGTCGGGTCGCTGGGCAGCAGCTCCAGCAGGGGACCTTAAACTTCCCTTTTCTGAGCCACACTAACCAGCTCTGACTGGGCGATCCCGAGGCGTTCCCATGCCAGGGTGGAGATATAGTCCCTCCAACTAGTCCTGGGTCTTCCCTGCAGCTGGACGTGCCTCAAACACCTCCCTAGGGAGGCAAACATGGGGCATCCTTACCAGATGCCCAAACCACCTCAACCGGCTCCTTTCGACGCAAAGAAGCAGCGGCTCTTCTCCACGTTTCTCACTGATGACTGAGCTTCTCACCCTATCTCTAAGGGAGACGCCAGCCACCCTCCTGAGGAAACCTATTTCGGCCACTTGTACTTGTGTTGATCACGTACTTTCGGTCATGACCCAGCCTTCATGACCATAGGTGAGGGTAGGAACGACAATTGACCGGTAGATCGAGAGCTTTGCCTTCTGGCTCAACTCTCTTTTCTTCACAGCGGTGCAGTAAAGCGAATGCAATACCACCCCCGATGCTCCGATTCTCCAGCAAATCTCCGCTCTATTGTCCAATGTCTTCGCGAACAAGACCCTGAGGTACTTGAACTCCTTCACTTGGGGCAAGAACTCAAACCAAACGTAAACCAAATGTATAGGTGTATATTGCCACCTACTGTACCAGAGTGTTACATCCTTTGGGGGACGTTTACATTTTTTTTTTTTTATTTCCTGTCCTGACAGTGGAGCTGACTTAAAAGAGCCGGCACCAGAAGGGGCTCGCTCGCCAGAGGAGCTCTGCAGGCAAAGCCCTCACAGAAATCGACACATCATGTTGTATTTTGGTTCTGAGCAGAAAGCTGTTTTATGTCACTAAAGAGCGGCTGGATGGATCAGATTTAACACCCAACTCTCTAAAATCAGTGCAACACATTACAATACAGCGCAGCACTCACCTGCATGCATCAATTTGATCAACTCCCACACACCATCTGCCGATTACTCACGCTTTATTTACTCCTGCTCTCACTCACCAGTCCTTTGATCTCAACCCTCTATCTCTCTCTTTCTTCTTCATTGCCTGTTCCTCTGTCACCCCTCTTTTATGTGTCTATTTCATCAGCTTTTCCTAATTATATTTGCTCCACCCTCTAATGTTCTTAGCCTTTTACCCTTCCTTCCTTTCCCTGGCCTTCTCGTCATCCCTCTACTTTTTCCTCTCTCATCTCTCCTTCTACACCTTCTTTAGTGATATATTTTTTCATTTGTTAAAGTGAACTCCACCGATTTTACAGGTGCCTTTCCACAGCTAAATTTAATATGACAAATTGACAACTGTGGGTCTTTGATATGACACAAGATGTGTTTACTCGTACTGTAAACCTGAAGATCTTTAGAAGAGATATAGGTCAATAAATATTTGAACTATGCAAGCAATGTCGGCCCACATGGAGGGCAGGAAGAGTTAGTTAAATGTGTGTGTCCATATCAGTATAATATATTTATTTTCTTCAAAAAATTAAATAATAATATGTCAAAAGCCTCAAGTTCCGATGGCGCCATGGCCGCCGCAAGCAGTCGCGGACACTCAAGAGAATGCTTGTGATTCCACCAGCACATCTCTGAAGCATCTCAGAAGCGACTCTACCATAGAAATAAAATTAATAGAAAGGCTATTTCCATTCAAATCAACGTAGCAGAATGGTCAGAGCAGCAGCCATTTGTATGTGTACCATTGCCATGGAAATGTATAAACTTCCGTATAACCAACTTGCAGAAACTCGCAGAGCCACACAACGCACATTGCTATAGCCTGATGAGTGACAACTTTGTTCGGCTCGTTTTCTGTGACCGATGTGGCGAGGGGGTAGCTAATGCGGATTTAGCAAGCTAACGTTAGCCAACTAAGAAGTCATCCACCGGCTGGCCGGCTGGTTCCGCCGTTCCTTCATGCTGCATTGGTTACAGAGAATGAGTCGAACAGCGGGCTGGGTCTAACTGTCCCTCCGTCTCAGTCCCCGCAGCTCCGGAGAACGTCTCCCTTGAGCTGTGTCTGGCCCATAATGCATCCATGGTCGGGTCACTCTCCTCCCAGCTAGCTGCGACACATTTTGAGGTTCCACTGACGCATGTTGTCACTATAACAACTTACAACATTTGCCATTTTGTTGTGTACTAATTGTTGTGTATTAATCACTGTGTGGTTGAGTTTCACACACAGTGCACAGGCTGAGACAACACCTTTGCAGGATTCTGTTGAAGGGTGAAGATTATTCAGGCTCAAGATGAACCTAGGGGTGGCAGTAGCTAGGCCTGTAGGGAGTTGTGTTGGGAACCAGAGGGTCGCTGGTTCTAGTCCCCATGATGACTAAAGTACGGTACACCTCTCCAGCTACTGGTAAATGACCACGTCAACCAGTTCAATGGCTTTTCAACAGCCTTTCTATCCATTTTATTTCTATGGACTCGCTCTACGCTCAGCTCCGCTATAAGTACGCGCCAGGTCTATTTTTGACGGAACCGCGGGGCGTTGAACAGGTCGGGCAGGAAGTTGAACGGCTAGAGTATCCGGTCAATTTTCAAAATAAACAACCTGTGCAGACTCCCGATTGTTGGTCCTGACGCTGTCTTAACCGGCTGACTTCTGACCTCTAGAGTGTAGAAGTCCACAAACATTTGGAAAGTCAAGAATCTAGACCATCCAAATGTTATTTGACCCAATGGATCAAATACCTTGCGTTGGTTGCTTCTTGACCTAAGCGAACTGAACTGAACCGAACTGTGGTAGTGAACTGAACTGCACAAGCTGAACTCAAATAATGTCTACCAATCTCATTCTCCACCCGTTCTCCTTCACCCCCCTCCCCTCCACAGATGCACTCCCTGCGCCTCCTCAGCCAGAATGAGCCCTACAAGATCTTCCTGAGTATGAGCGACAACACCCGGCCCACCCAGCCTCTGCTGCAGCGCTGCATCCGAACCAACATCAACTTCAGCAAGCAGGGTCGAGACTGCCCCAACAACCGCGCCCTCCGCCCACAGTACAGAGGTAATATGGGGGGGAGTAGCGCTGTTGTTTCTGCATGAATAAATCAAACAAATCATCAAATATTCTATTCTGCCAGACATCAATGCCAAGTTTTTTATTACACTTTACATCCCTTTAAAGCTAATTAGGGCAGTTTTCCCATGCTTGTGCCAAGACTGGAGATATTTAAAGTCAGTTTTGCCAAACCTCTCACGCTCATGGACCCCATTCACCCCCTTATAAACAACCAGGAAAACATTTATTAAACCAACTTTTGATAAGAATCACTCTTATCAGTCAATTATGTTATGCAAAGGTTTTTCAATCTCATTTACATGTAGAAATAAAGCTACACTGAAGAACATCATAAGACTGGAGGAGGTGTGTTACTGGGTCTTCACACTTTAAACAGTGCTGCTTTCGTTGATGTGTTGTGTTGCTTTAGATACAGCTGAAGCCCATTTTGCAAAACCAATTTGCAAGCATCACTTGGACACAGATGGTCACATGGTGGCAGCGTCATGTTTCATAAATGATTGTTGCTCTCAAATACGTTTGCATGTTCTACAGTGCAGGGCTATAGCAAGCTCATGTATGGGTTGCAAGTACGATGTCTGTTTTCATGAGTGAAATGTTCAAATGAACAACATAATCTCATGTCAATCACAAATTGCATGTTGGAAATTTGGTGAAAGGGGCGCTAGGACCATGGATGTATTGATGAGTTGCTCAGTGGCGCATGAAGTCCAAAAAGTTCTACATCAGCGCATAAAATTACCCAGATGATCAGCACTGCTTCAGCACTATGGGGCCCATAGAGCAGGCGCACTAGAAAGTATTTTATTCACGATTGCGATGGTTGCCAAGTAAACAGAAGGATTAACCCAATAATGTTCTAATCACCTGGAATGTTCACTGACACGGATCTGATTATTCAAAGCACTGCGTTGCCATGTTGAGCCAGGATTAACTTCTCTGCCTGACTACCCTGCGTTTCTTTTGCCGGAGCCCTCTGCATCTAGGCCCACACATTAATTTCAATGTGATAACATGGTCCCTTTGATATGATTTCTTTCACCTAGTGATATTCTCTGTCTAACAAGCACTACTTGTGAAAATAGAGAGTGAAACCAAGAGGGAGATCTCAAAAACAAGGGTGAGAAACGTATGGAAATAAAAAGAGTCATACGTGTGGGAGTGCATTGTTTGTGTGGATTTAAAACCGGACACACACACACGAAACACACACACACACACACACGTGGAAGTGTTATGCAGAGAGTGTGGGAGTCCTCCTACTTCTCCATGCTCTCCAAATATTCTTTGTTATCGATCCGGTGAAGCCCAGCGTGCTCTTCACTACATCAAATGGATTCTGTGGACACCGTTTCCCTTTAATAATGGCTTGTTACAATACAAAGCCCCAACAGGAGTTTGTGTATTCATGGTCAAAGAGCAGTGAGAACCCCGTGTCGGAGAGTTGTCTGAAACCACTCTGAGCCAACAGTCCTAGACACTATGAAAAGAAAGACAGACAGATGGAGAACAAATAAGCATTCTGTGCAGTCCTACAGCACATTTACAGTAATCACATGGACCTAATCATGGGCGTAGGTTTAGTTGTAAGCATTAGGGGGGACACATAAAAAAAAATTCAGCGTCAAACACTAAATTCCCTGCATTCTGGTGAATTTATGGTGCAAATATCGTTATTTATGTAAAAGAAATGTATTGTTTAAAATTTTCTTTTTTAGGAATCATGTACATGTCAACAACAAATCTGTTAGAGAATGAGACCTTGTTAAAGCTAGAAGCTCCAAAGTTTTAATCTACATTAAAGAC
Organism: Sander lucioperca; assembly: GCF_008315115.2. Lineage (NCBI taxonomy): Eukaryota > Metazoa > Chordata > Actinopteri > Perciformes > Percidae > Sander > Sander lucioperca. The sequence goes on from NC_050174.1 coordinate 20,736,756, forward strand.
ATGAAATCACATCTTTCTATTTTTCACGCTCATGTTGTGTTCTTTAACCCCCCGATGTAGCAAAGTAGACACAGTTCTGTTTTCCGTACATTTTTTAAGCCCCCTCAAGCTCTTTTGGGAAGTGGGTTGTTTTTCATATTTTTTTTAAAGCTGGGACAAATCTACCTCTTCTAAATATTGGGGGGGACATATCCCCTGCATCCCCCACGAAATCTATGCCTATGGACCTAATTAAAGGTGAGACTTTGATGTTAAAATGTTTCTAAATTCCATTCTAATGTAAATTATTTAAAGCTTTAGTGCGTAACTTTTTGATATTAATGAGCGACCGTTACATTGAAGCCATTGCCAAATGAGTTGCTACAAAGCTAATTAAGACTATCAGCTCCACACAACTCTCTCTGGATTTCTCAGTATGGCTATGTTCAGAAGATTGTGTCGTCTGGTGACTTTCCCGGCAGAAACTGAAGATAATGACCTCTTCTGATCTAATCCTCCGTGTCGTCCTTGGCTACTAGCAACTGCATGGAGGAGGGGTGGGGACATGTGCGCGATCACGGAAGGTTTGTATCATGTGGAAAGGCCAAAAGTTTTGTTGTCATTACTTAGAATTCCTCATGGGGGTGACAGAAACTACGCAATGTAGCTTTAAGTTAAAGGGATATTTAATTGAGTCATTTATGTAGTAGAAATGTGATTTTTTTTTTTTTTAGAAGTTGGTGCCTTCTAGACTGAGAAAAGCCAGAAGATTTATTTTTGGCTCATGTGGATGAAAGACAACGACTCCCAGAATGCACTTGCTTTGCTTCCCTATGAGTCCCAAGCCAGGCCTACCGGTTACAGACATGACAGGCAGTCAACTCAACTCAAGTGTGTTTTATTGTCATTTCAACCATATACACGAAACAACGTTTCACCGTGGCTCAAGTGGTGTTACACATTTAAAATATATAAAAACGACATTATATAAAAACGACATACAAAACAGGCTACATTTAGTGCACACACATTATAGGCTCCGTAAAGTTCAGCTAACGCATTGGTAGCATTAGCGCTTGGTGGGATGTAAACACAGAGTATAAACACAGCCGTGAATTTACGTGGAGTGTAGAATGGTCGGCATTTAACAGTCACAAACTCCACCAGCGGTTAGCAGTTGTTGGATAAAAGCACCCCATTTCTGTGTTAACACAGCCCACCTCCACTAGTCTTACCCAACAGAGCAGCATCTGCTCTGAAGGCTAGCAGACCTGTTAGCTAGAAAGCGCAGTCCGGTACACTATTGTTCAGCCATGTTTCCACAAAAACAAAAACACATCAGTCTCTGAATTCGCGTTGGGAGTTTCGTTGAAGTTGGATGTAGTCCAGTTTGTTGTCTAATGAGCAGACACTTGCAAGCAGGATGGATGTGACAGGTGGCCATCTAGCGTTAGCTTTCCACCTAGCTTGAACTCCTGCCTTCGGTCTGCATTTCCGCTTTTGATGTCCCCTTACTTGGCTACCGGCATCAAGCGACACCGCAGGCTGAGGTGCTGGTCTCCGTAGCAGGCGAAGCTCACGTAGTGTGTCGAGTATTCTGTCTATAATAAAGTTTCCTGCATATTCTCCGATCTGTACCAATGTATACCAATGTATGTGCAGTAGTTTGAATGCACATAATTGTTGTAAAAGTTTGCTGCTGAAAAGAGAGAGCCTTTTTAGCATAGCTTCAAGATGACTGACACTTGACTCACATCGGTAGTGACAGTCCCACCCCTTATGGGCGGGTTGAAAACATGTGGAACTTGCTGGCTGTAGTCCATAGCCTCTGGGCAAAAATGCTTCCGATGCTGCTAAATGACGATTTTTGCATCATCAGAGGCTTTTTTCCAGACCCACAATACAGAGAAATCTAGTCTCAGGGGGACATGAGGGAGGGAAGCACGGTCATTCGAAAATACTACCGGGTTTCTACTGATACAAAGCTTAATGCTAATCGGTGAAGTATCCCTTTAATTGTTACAATCTTGCTAGAGCTGTACCTTTAATCTATTCTCAAACACACATTCAATCTCTTTAATTCTCTGTACTTTTCTCCGTCCAAACTAACCTCCTGACAATGAAAATCTTTGTGCGGGCAAGTAGCAATAATGGCTTCCAATCGCTGCGCAAGGACATTAGTTAATATTAGGGCTGTCAATCGATTAAAAAAATGTATCTAATTAATCACATACTCTGTGATTAATTAATCTAAATTAATCGCATACATAACTTTTGCCTGGTGCCTTAACCGATACTTTTTAAGAAAGTTAAAAAAAAGAAAAAAAAGAAGGGTACTAAACAACAATTGGCAACATTAAAGAACGACTTGTTTATTGCTAAGGCCATATGGTCAAACAATTAAATGATTTAATAATAATGTAATAACTATAACAATAACTTATTTCACTAGTGAATTGCTGTTGAATGAGAAAAACAACCACCAGATGGGAAAAGGGCCTTTAACAACAACTTTGAATGCACCACGAGACTGTAGGTTACTAGTTTCATTGAACGCACCGTCTGTGTTTTTCCGACAACGGCAGCTGTAGATTATTACATCCCGGTGTTGAATCCTCTACAGTGAAATACAGACAAACTTTACACCCTTTAGCGTTAGCAGTCAGCATTTTAACCGTTTTTAATCCAGCTAGTAGGTAGTGGTAGGCTAACGTTAGCTGCTGTTGAGTCTAGTGTTAACTAGCATCACATGCAGCAATGTTTCTGTCGCCTGTAACAATGTTTAAAAGCATCTGAGAGTGCAGACATATCAGTGCCACCGAAATGAGGCACCGAAATCCGCGTTGCTATTCCGTCTGGTAGATTATAGATACGGGTCGTGAAGGGACCTGTGCCGTATTAGCACTGGATTTCGGTACCCAACCCTATTCAGGAAGAAGATTTTTATAAGTAAGTGTTCCAATTAATAATCCAGGCAGCACATTCTCGTCTCCCTTCTTCATTTTCCAGTTGAATGGTGGCTAGAACGGCTCTGGGTCAAAGTTCAATATGGAATGGATTAATCTGCGTTATCTTTTCTTCCCCGTTCAAGATAGCCTAATAGCATTTGCTATTTCTTCAGACAATATGGGCTGTTTTAAGGACAACTGAGAGGCATAAGGAAGTTTTGGCATATCTAAAGAATTAAGAAATGAGTGAATTTCAGATACCTTAGTGTCTGCCTCCGGTTGATATAAGGCAGAATAATACTGTTAAAACTGGTCGTTGATGATTTGAGGGTTGTGTGATATTGTGTCAGCACCTGTATTGATCTTTGGGATGATCTGTTCAGTTGAATGCTGTTTGAGCTGAAGCACAAGGAATCTCCCTGCTTTATCTCCATGCTCATAATAAACCTGTTTGCATTTAAGAATATTTCTTTCTGCTTTGCATGTCGAAAGTGTATTAAATTCAGATTGAAGCAGTACTTTTTCTTTAAAAAGATCTGGTGTGGGTGAGAGAGCATAACGTCTATCAATATCTGAGATGCTGTGCATCAAATCTTTAAGTCGCTTGGATCGCTCCTTGTTTTTATATGCAACGTAAGAAATAACCCCTTTCAGAGATTCCCACAGAATACTTCTTGAAACGAAAAAGTCAATCTGGTCACTGAGATATGTTTTAAAATGTTTACACAAGAACAAGTGAGGGTCTAGGCGCCAAGTGCGCTGGGGTGCTATATTACCTTGAAATATTATATCTATTTGCACTGAGCTGTGGTCTGATAAAACTATGCTATGGTACTGGCTATGGGGGATTGAAGAAAGTAATTGGTTATCTACAATGAAATAGTCAATCCTAAAATAGTGTAGTGTACAGGGAGAAAAGAATTGTTTAACAGAAGGATTTTTTTGCCCGCCACGGATCTGATAGGCCATAAGAATGGATGAAGGAGTTAATAGCCACTGCAGATGATGACAAAGTACTGTTTGGTCTTGAATTCGACCTGTTGAGCTGGGCGTGTAGGACGCAATTGAAATCTTTACCTAACACCAATTTAAAGGAGTTAAGGTCAGGTAGAGCAGAGAAGACATTTATGAAAAATTGTGAGTTGTCCCAATTTGGTCCATAGATGTTAGTTAATATTAATGATGTATTAAATAACCTGCCCACTGCAACAATATATCTACCATTAGGATCAGATATAATTTCAGAAGGTTCAAAAGGAATCCCCTTTCTAAGCAGAATTGCTGTTCCTCTGGCTTTGTGATCAAATCGTGAATGATATACCTACCCGATCCATTTACATCTTAGCCTTTTTTGGGAATTATTATTTAGATGTGTTTCCTGCAGAAATATTACATCAAGCTTTAACGATTTCAAATGACTAAATATTTTATATTATATATATATTCATGGCTTTGACATTCCAGCTGATAAAGGAAATTGCACGCTGTTGCTTATCTACGTACATTTTCAGGGGTCATATTTCTGCAATTGAAAAAATGAACTGGACCTGGATGTTGGTAAAATAACAAGTATATATGTGTATGTTTGGGTCATGGTATGAAACAAAAACAACACAAAGAGACAGAAAACCGATTAAAACAAACAAGCTAACCAACCACCCTGGATCCCTGGGCTGGTATTCCTTGAACCTGAGAGTGCCCTAAAAACACCCATCTCTCTCCTAAGCATATAACACGTAAAGACAAATCTAATCTCTCGCATGAACCGTACAATTGCAGAACAAAATGCAACAGGGCCCACTGTTCACCAGATACCAGTGCCATCTTTTTAGGCATACCTTAGCATTTACAGTCAGAGACTAAATATAACTGAACTTAATATTGCTTTATCAACCACTATAGGCCACTTTGTTTTTCGCTACACATTTGTCCATCATGGCTTTTTAGTCATACACCTTTTTCCGTTATGGTCGCAGACATCAAAAAGTTTGGTCTTTAGTCCACACATAAAACGCAACCAGCTGTAGTAGCCAACTTGTGCCCTGGGCTGCAGCATAGTCATATAGCCTCAACAGTACCTGTCATGGCTCGAAATGTCGACTTTCACTCTCCCACCCTCTCCCGCTGGTGCAGATTATCCTCAATAAAGCGATTCGCCTCGGTTGGGTCCTCAAAAGATCTTTGTTCGCCAGCTGAGGTCGTAATTTTAAGTGTGGCTGGATAAAAAAGAGACCGTATTTCACACCTGGACAATGGCAAAGTAATCCCCGGACTTCGGTAAACGCCGCTCTCCTCTTCCTCACCAGAGGCGTGTAGTCGGGGAAGCTATAAAAACGCCTGCCGTTGTGGAGCAGGGGACCCACACCCATGGCCTTTCGGAGAACGTCTGCTTTCTCCTGAAAGTAGTGAAACTTGATGATTATTGGCGTCGGGGAATCCCCATCTTTGGGTCTCGGCAGTAGGCTCCTGTGCGCTCGGTCAAGCGTCGGTGTGTAATCCAGGCCACAATCCAACGTCTCCTGCAGTAGTTGAGCGTATTTTTTCAAATCCGTCCTCCACACCGATTAACCTGCAGTTATCTGTCCGTTGTCGGGACTCCAAATCTTCAGTCTTGTCCATCAGCCAGGTTACTTGTGAGGACAGGGGGGCAACTTTAGTTTCGAGCTCCATGACCCGGTTAGCATAACCATTAGCTCCCTCCTTAAGGTCATCAATGCATGTTGCAAACTTTGCACTTTCTATCCGCACATCTTCGATTACTTTTGTAAATTCGGTGTGCACACTCAAGATTTCTGATGTCAGGTCACTCGATAAGTTATCTATTTTTTTGTGCAATTCACCTGCAAGCTGATATCACGGACAAATCAATCTTAGTTAGCACACACTGCTCAGTCTGCTTTAAGGCGGCCATTATTGCGTCGGCATCGACTCCTATCTTCCAGGTGTGTCCGCGTCAGGTGAGTCCGAGGCATCAGGGACTGGCCTCAGCTTTTGAGTCTTCAGCATTTTTAGATAGTTTTACCTGTCACATTGAACTAAAGACGATTGACCTATGTATGTAAGCACTTTAGACACGCTTTCGCACCAGGGAAGCAAGAAAGGGGAGGAAAATTTATTCTTAAATGTTCTTTCCAAGCAGAGCTCACAAAAGCGTGTCCTCACACGTCGCTACTCCACCGGAAACCCCAGGATTTTACTTTTTAACAGAAAGGTCTACATCCTTAGAAATCCTTTCCATAATGTTGTCAGACACATAGAATATTAATCTGAGCATGTCAATATGGCAAAACAATCACTTGTGAACGTAAATTGATGGTGCACAATTGATCCATAACTTAAATTGTAGCTTGTTTCGCTGCTGCCGACAGTCTTGCTTAATACTGGACCAATTTCAAAGGTTGTTGTACCCATCAGTCACCTATACACAAAAAACATAGGAAAATAGGGTCCAGGTTGAAAAAAAAAACAGTTACCCTTTACGTTCAGGTCTTGAGTAAAGGTTATTAGATACAGAGAAAAACAAAAAACTTTCCCCCAAACATCAACAAGAAAGTGCTCCATGTAGAGAACACTGGACCCACAAACAATAACTAACCCTCTACAACACTGTAACCTGCTCCAAGCAATTAATGGACTTTATTAAGATCATAGGTGTCAGCTGTTTATTGACAAAACAATCCATATTTTGTACGGAGTAACACCTCTCAAGCAGTCAGGTTAATTGAGGCCATCTGTGTTGTGAACACTGCAAACATTGAAATAAACTAGCACTGAGCTTTATTTCCATTCAGTTGCTACCCTTCACCTGCAGGCAAAGCAGTCGAGCACCGCTGCATTCTCCAGTGAAAATGGTGACTGATGTAGAGCCAAAGTTTAGAAGCACACAGGTCCAGAGGAATAAAGTGTGGTGTTTACGACTGGTCAGACTCAGCAGAGAGGGAAAGGAAACGCAAGAGACTGAAAGCAGTGAACACTGGTGATGAGAGGATCCCTGGTGGAAAAATAAAGTTATTTTTAATATCTCTTTCTCTCTCCTTTACAGGCTTACCCACTCTGAATTACTCCTCTTCTCTCTTCCATTTTATTCTTCTCTACCTGAAACCCATTGATTCCAACTCTGTACTTCCAGTTCCTCTAGTATGCTCTTGTTTTCTCTATTAGTAGTAAGCAGCAGGGTCTTTGGGGCCTGACATGTCAAGATGACAGTGAATGACTTTGATTGATTAAGACCCTTTGTGTCTTCTGTTAAAAGTTGCATTTGTTCACTACAGCCAATAGTGGGCTGTTCATCTACATACCTACAAGTATGTTCTTCACTTATGCGAAAATACCTGCTCAAAGTCTTTTTTATTACTGCCGAAGCCATTGCAAAATGACATAGAAACTAACTAGTCTACAATGTCCACACTACTCTGAATCTATTTACACAGTTATTCACATGCGTGGACTACAACAACAATTTATCCTAATGGATAATTCCTGTGTAGCAGCCTGAAAAATATTGTATGTATTATTGTATTGTTGTATAAAGAGCGACACAACATGTCCACAGAGGAGATAATGTGGATGAATGGCTCAAACACAGGACTCTTACGCAGAAGACTGGGGTTTGTGTCTTGTAAGAAACCCAAATTCGATGTTGATGTATCATTTTTTGACTTAGGTGACTTATTTTCTTCCCTTTTTTTAGTTGCAGTTAGGGTGGGGTTTTGAATGAAATGGCTTTCCATAACCCTCCAGAGATCCAAAATACAGTTGTAGTTTAGCTGATGACAATTAGGAAAGAAAATGGGTGGGTGGACACCCAGAGACTGGTTGGGTTGAGAGAGAGAGAGAGAGAGAGAGAGAGAGAGAGAGAGAGAGAGAGAGAGAGAGAGAGTATTATTATTATAATATAAATAGTAGTAATAAGCAATAATAATAATAGAAATGTGACTAATTACAATAATATTAGTAATAGTAGCAGGGGCGTTGAGCAGGACAATGGCAGCAGGCGCAACCACAATCCATGTGCAACCACAATCCATGTGCAACCACAATCCATGGGAAACCTGTGAGACCAGAAAGCACATAAAACTCTGGAGGAGATGCCAAGTTAGTAACATGCATTAATGGGACAGGAATGCATCCAGATGGTGTGAGAGAGGAGGAGAGGAGTTCAGTGTATCATGGGATTTTAAATGATATTCTGAATTTTACAGGGAACCAGTGCAGAGAAGCTAATATGGGAGAAATTCTCTTTTTCTGGTTCCTGTCAGTACACGTGCCGCAGCATTCTGGATCAACTGAAGAATCTTAAAGGACTTATTGGTGCAGCCTGATAATAAGGAATTGCAAAAATTGAGCCTAGAAATAACAAATGCATGGACTAGTTTTCCTGCATCTTTTTTGAGACCGGATTGACGCAGGTGAAAGGCAGTCCTTGTAGTTTGTTTTTATGTGGGAGTTGAAGGATGTATCCTGATCAAAGACAACTCGAAGATTCCTTACGGTGGTGCTGTAATTTTGTTTATTTGGTCTATTCTGTACACGCGACTATCTATTTCATGTCTGTCCGTCCTGGAGAGGTATCTCTCCTCTGTCGCTCTTGCTGTGTTTTTCCTCCAAATTAAGGGTCTAAATATAGAGGGTGTCATATTCTGTACAGATTGTAAAGCCCCTTGAGGCAAATTTGTCATTTGTGGAATAGCAGGGGCTGTCAACTGCACACTCAAAAATTGATTGGAGTGAGTCACCTACTGGTTTGACATTTTTTTTATCACTTTTCTACTGTGACTGCACTACATACTTTTAACCTGCGTAGAAGTGGTAAATAGTTTTAAACTAGGACAGAGTTTCAGTCCGTTTTATCCTTTACCTTTGTCTCTCATTATCCTGTCTCATGCACACTTTGTTTCTCACTTTGTCTTTCTCTTCACCACTTTGAAAACCTGAGGCATGTCTTGTTCTGTTTTGTTTCACACTGCTTATCCTTGCAGTGCTAATTATCTCCTTTCGTCCTTCTCTGCTCTTCTCTTCCTCAGTGAATCAGTGGCTCCTGAAGTAGAAGATAAAAAAGATGTCAAGCTGCAGGGCCACGAGAGGAGAGGCAGAATTCATTCAAGTCTATTTCACACTGCCAAACCGAGCCGAGCCTGCTGTTTGACCTGAACTGAATGGGAGGCAAACTCGCTGTGCTTTACTTAAGACATCTTAACTACACTGATCTCAGCTGCTCAGCTGACCGAACTCCAAACAATCTTCTGTGCTGGCCTCCCACACATGTACAATGTAAACACAGCTCATGTGGGCCAGCACAGCGAGGGTACTGACCAGACTTTGAGTCCAAAGTCTACTCCCTTCTGTGTTTTTATTTGTTGTGTTAACTTACAAAGACTGGAGATGTAAAGCCATTCAATCATTTTCTTTGGCAGGTTTTCAGACGGATAGATGTTATTTAAAGACTAGTATACTAGTATACTTAGAGTATACTCCGTTTGCCTGCTCGTTCATGCCTACGCAAGGGAAATTATGGAAATGATCATCCATCGACTGGAGGAATTATTACATTTCCATTGATGGTCTGAACTCCTGCAACAAAGAAACACCCAACTGTGGTATGATGAGAGATATAAAAAAAATCTGCTGGGTCTGATATCACATAATAACTAAAGAAGGTAATTTTCAAAGATAATTTGAAATGTGTGAATTGCAGGCTACATAGCTGAAGGGGAAGAAAAAGAGAGGGAGAGACTGCAACTCTGATATTTTACAGTCCTGAACAGATTTATGTAACTGAAGATTGGAAAGGTATAGGTCAATCATTTTGCATGATTTTACAATAGTTCACTTGTCTTTAAGTTAACTTGTTGATTAAAAAGTGATGACAGAACTAAGCTGGCATCATGTCCCTGCTTTGCACAGCGACATAAAGGGTCAGCCTCCCCTTTACAATGACAACAGCCAACACACTCACCATACCAACCAACATAGACTGTAACCCCCAATTTCCACCGGTTGCGGAACGGCTGCGGAACGGCGGCAGAGTCATTAGGTTTCCATTAAAGTCAATGTGTGTATTTCCACTGACTGCAGAACGGCTGCGTTCCGACTCCGTCCCAGCTCCAGTGGTCCGCAGCCCTCCGGAGCAGATACGCAGAGCTTCTATTTTTGCCAGACGCCGGAGAGCTCCGCAGCAATTCGGCACAATTCAGATTGTGCGGGACAGGAAGTCGAGCACAGAAACAAAATAAAACATCCGGTTAATTTTCAAAATAAAATACACCGTGCTCACGGCGGATCATATTTCCCTGCATTACACCTTGAAAACACAGCACAGAGTTGTTTCCCCTCTACTCCTCTGGATGGAAACAAACTGTTGTTGGTTTTATGGTTCTATTCTACCTGAATTCGCGAGATCTCGTGGGTCCTCGTAACTACAGCTGCAACAAATCCGGACCTGGTGGGTATTGACGGACGGCAGAGCACGCAGCCGTTCCGCAATCGGTGGAAATGAGGAGCACAAATAATGGATGAAGCAGCAGTGACGTCACCCGTTGGTGTGTGGACTTCCTTTTTGAAGCCTCCAGTGTGGCAATTTGACCGTTGCCATCTTGTTTTTGTTTTTTTCAAAACTGGACGTGATGATTTTTGGACGAGAGGGTGGAGCTGGGATGGACGACGCGGCCAAGCCAGTGTTGTTCATGATTGCAATGACACTGCGCTAAGCTAAATGATAAAGAGGGAAAGTTGCAGATTTTCAAACCTTCTGAAAGCGAGTCATCCAGTGGAGATTTACCGGCGGGTAAACACGGACCTCTGGGTACTGGCGCCATTCATCTGCATGTACGGCAATACATAAAATTGGCAAACTTTCCCTTAAGTTACCAGCTAATGCTAGCGATAGCTAGCTAGCTTGGTTGAGAGAACGTTGAACAAGACATTTTTAGGTGAACAAAATGTTCCAATTTACTTTGATGAAGTAAAAACACATAGCTTAAGATGAAAACACGGACAAAACCCAAAAACAAGTTCATGGCTATTTTAATGTACACAGTTACCTATAGACTTCTATAGAAACAGACTTCTTTTTGCAAACAGTGGAGTCGCCCCCTGCTGGAAATTAGATAGAATGCAGGTTTAAGTTTTACTTTTCAGACCTTGTGGCTCCGTCCCATTATTATTTCAGTCTATGCTCACCAAACATGTTCAAACTAAATTGTTCATATTAAGGTCTAATTCATGATCATTATGGAGCTGTAGTAAGAGATACTCTGTGTCGAAAACTAAATGCACAATAGATAAGTGTAAGGAATGGATTACAGTTAGCATGTCCAGTTCGGTTCAACCGTCTTAACTTTCTACCTATAAGTAACCTAGTGTCATCTCCAAAGGCAAGGGGCATGTCATTAGCTAATTACATGACATTATGCGGTTACAGATTATGTCAGAAATACTTGATATCAGGACTTTACTGTGCCATGCAAGAACAGAAAGCTTGACTTAGTCATGTTGATGCAACAACAGTGTTGCTGTCATTACTTAGAATTCTTCATGGGGGAGACAGAAACTACACACTAAAGCTTTAAAAACAGCTCAGTGAGAGGAGCCAACGTGGATGTTAGACCAAGAGTTAAGCAGTAAAAGAAGCCAGACAAAGCATCATGTGTGACGTTATTAGCACCACTTATCATTGAAAATAGCTTGTTGTGTCAAAATACTTTTTCCACCATGAAACCGTGAGCGCAGTTGCCAAAATTGTAATATTGTAAAAGAGAGAACCTGTTAAACACATTGTGTGTAATGTAAAAAATGTGACAATTCAAGAAGGTTATAAAAAAGTGTCACTTTCTGTTTTCCTCCTCAATTTTCTACTCACAGTCAACATTGAAATCTATTGTCACTCAACCTTAATGTCACTCCTGGAGGAGTAAAGAGGGAAGGTGCACACACACATACGTTCATGTTATTACATATTTTTTTGAAATAAATATTAATTTAGAGAAGTTGCCATGACTTGTCTTTCTAAATATATATAATCGGTCAGTTTTGACTAGAAACAGATGTCACTGATAGCAGCCACCAACTGAGACTATCAAAGCAAATAAGTATTTGAATTTTAAAGGACAATTCTGGCGCAAAACGAACCTAGGGGTTAATAACAGATGTGTACCCACTCTGTCATTCTCTGGGACATGTTTTCATGCTAATTGAATGTGTTTGTAGCTTGAAACAAGCTAGCGCGGGCCACTGATTAGCTTACAACGCTAGTATTCGGGGCACAGGGAAAGTAAAAACAAATCGCTATTTATACCACTAAAAAGGCTCAAAATATCACCACACTTCAACGGTAGCATAACGAGGGTCCCTAAATGTTAACCGAAGCATTGAGAACTTTGTAAGTGTATAGACTAGTTTATTAAAAAGATAGATTATAAAGACAGTTGCGTTCTCGTATACAGACGGCCGCCGTCTTGGGAACTACTGTCTTCCTAAACTATCTTTTTAATAAACTGTCTGTACACCGGAATTGTCCTTTAACAGCCACTGAATACTTAATATTGAAATATTTTACTTTGAAAACCATATCTGAATTTATTTGTCCTAAGTTTACCTCTATGAAAATATGACATTTCTTGATTTGCAAATTCAAAAGCTGAATTTGAATATACAGAGTTTCAAATGGTCACAAATTCAGATCCAAAAATTCAAGTTTCAGAATTTTAACATTCAGAACAAATAAATTCAGATACATGTTTTTTAAAGTAAAATATTTCAATATTAAGTATCCCATGGCTGTTAATAATCAAATATTATTAAACTTATATACTTATATACTATATTACTATACAAAATATATTTGCTTCCGTAGTTAGAGTCCTCATAGTCCTGTCTGGATGCATGCCTCTGAGGAGGCTCCAGGTGTCTGAAGGCTAAGGGCGTTTTCACACCTATAGCTGGTTTGATTTGGTCTGAATCAGTTGATGAGTTTGTAAACTTGGAGCAATTTCCCCTTGGTTGGGTTTCACATGGAAAAATCCAAGCCAACCAAAATGCGTCATTACAAATCACGCAAGAATGTTCACTCCTTTTATTGGTCGGATGTTTCTGGGGCAACTATAGGAAGAAGGTTCTGTGTTCTGGAATAGTGCATATTTCTCGCATTTCCATGGTCAAACCAGCTAATTTCATTTAAATAATTAGACATTGTTTGACATTGTCTGCTCTGTTCAACGAGACGTCACTCCGCTCTGCCGGCGTCTGTCTCCAACTTTAGCGGCGGCTGGTTTGACCACGGAGATGCGAGTGACGGACGGCGAGCTTAACTGCTGTCTATTTCTGTGAGAGAAACATTGCAATCTGTTACAGTTTGCCTGCTCTGCTGCATGGCAGATTGCTAAACACACCTGACTACAGGAGACATTTAGTTATCTGTGTGACGTGAGACCTGCACTGTATAAAAGGGAAATTATTGCTCTTAAGTTTCTGGGATATTTTTATCAATGCATGTTGTGCCTGATCAGATATGTGCTGTGATACATATATATTCAAGTAAGGACAACTGAGACTCATCGAGTCTGTTCAATTATTCATCAAAGTGGAGATTGACATTAAGTTTTTCCAAATAAAAAATGTATGTTTTCCTCTGGTCTGAACTATAGCCCAAATAATGTGTAAATGTGACTGAAAAACGAGTGGTGTTATTTCAGATAACTAAGGTCTATACACCACAAACTCTGAATATGAGTGTAGAACTGAATAAAGTTGGTTACAAGATGTCCACGTTATCTGATGATAATGTATGGTTAATGTTGCCAATAAGCAGCACAGTGTTATGACATGAATAATAGGGGTGTGAATCTTCACTGATCTCACGATTCGATTCCATAATGATTATTCTGTCAACGATTCGAAATCGATTCGATATCATGATGCATCACGATGCGTCCCCTCCTCAATATTATTATATATTGCTACATCAACAAATTCAAGCCGTCAGATATATAATGAACTCCCCTTTTTAATTACTGCTCTTAAAAAAAGACACTTCCTGAATGTAGCGGAGTCTGGACACAGCAGACAACAGACAAAAGGCAGAAACAAAAAAAGCAGCAAGCGAAAAATCAACAAGTAACATCAGTAGGCAATAATCGATTATTTTCTGTCAGTGCATCAATGCAGACTCGTCCAGGTCCGATGCAATGAATAATTTCAACACCCCTAATGAATAATGCAATTTCCATTCTGTTGTGCAGTGACAACTGCTGCTGCTGTATAACTTGTGTCCTCTTGGTAAGTAATCAGCAGCTGGTAATAAACTCAACTCTCCCCATCAGGGAATCCAACCCCAGTCTTTCTAGCATGGTGGAGATGGCGCAGTGGATGACACATGCCTTTGGTGTGGGACATATGGGTTTGATTCCCACTGCGATACATCAACCAATGTGTCGCTGATCAAGACACTTAACCCATAGTTGCTCCAGAGGCATGCAACCTCTGACATATATAGCAATTGTAAGTCACTTTGGAGAAAAGCATCAGCTAAATGACATGTAATGTAATGTCTAGCGGCACCTGGAAATTCTATAGCTTAAACATCCTAAACTGATTGTTATGACCCCCACAAAAGAGGTCTAACATAATCAAAAGATTCAAGGATAGCAGAAAAATAACATTGGATTTATTTTTAAATATTAATGACCAATGATTTGATCTAAGATAGATTTGAAAAATTACATAAATTAAGTAATTGATGGATGGACGGATAGATAGATAGATTGATAGATAGATAGATAGATAGATAGATAGATAGATAGATAGATAGATAGATAGATAGATAGATAGATAGATAATGAATCTGTTCATTATATATTATATATATATTATCAGCCTAGGGCATAGTCTACTTTTGATTCTATTTCGTTTGTTTGACTTCACTACGTCTTAGTTTATTTATTTGAAGAGATTAATTTAGTTAATTTGATTCAGGATTTGTTTAAAAAATCTAATTAAAAAAACATTAATTTGTTTGTTGTTATTTAAGATTAAATACAATTTCAGTTGCACTTTCAATAAGAGAACACATCTGCTGTTTTGCACAGTTTATTTAAATGAAGGAATATTTTTCAGTCATTGGTCTGCAGCTCATTCTGTTAAAACAAAATGTGAGGAAATCGTATTGTGAACTCAAAATCGTGAATCGTACCGAGATGTGAGTTGAGCGTATCGCTACATCCCATATATATAGATAGATAGATAGATAGATAGATAGATAGATAGATAGATAGATAAAGGTAGAGTAGGTAGCTAGATTGTTTCAAGAGTCCAACTCGAAAATGAAAAAAAAGCAATAGAAAATTTCTTGTTGCAAGAGGGCTGCTCTTAGCTCAAAGCCACACCTGCTCCTATATATCAAGGCAGCAGCAAGCTTTGTCAATGTTACATAAGCATGTGTCGTTACACCAGGTGAGAACTGCACCCCTATTTTCCTACAGTTTTTGTGACTGATGGGAACAAACAATCATTGAAATTGGTCCAGTATTAAGCAAGATCGCTGCAGTCAGCAGGGGTGAAACAAGCTAATTGTCCAGCTTGTATTAACCTTCAATCAATCAATCAATCAACATTTATTTATATAGCACTTTACAGCAACCAGCAGGTATACTTTACATCAGGAACCAAGAATAAAACAACATATCACAAACCTTCACAGAAGTTCTTGTTTTGCCCCTCAGATTAATATTCTAAGTGTCTGACAACATTATGGAAAGGATTTCTAAGGAGGTCGACTTTTCTGTTAAAGAGTAAGATCCTTTTTTTAAACATAAAGACATCCGCGAAATTTCGTTCGCTAAACCCACCAGACTCCGTAAATAAACAGTAATTTTAGCATCGTAAAATACACTTCATTCAAAGTCGACAGAAACAAAAGAAAACTTTGAAAAGCCATTTTGGGTCGTCTTTCCACTCTTCCAACCATCACAACTCTAGTTTTGGTTGAAATAAACACAGAGTTTACCGATTTATATGTGAAAATATGTTGGCTCTATACACATTAAAAGTATTGGGACTATCAAAGCAAATAAGTATTTGAATTTTAAAGGACAATTCCGGCGCAAAACGAACCTAGAGGTTAATAACAGACGTGTACCCACTCTGTCATTCTCTGGGACATGTTTTCATCCTAATCAAATGTGTTTGTAGCTTGAAACAATCATCATTCAAATGGAGTCTGGTGGGTTTAGCACTAGCGACTTCGGAGCTGTTTCTGGTTAAACAGAAAGGTCTCAAAGAGGTTATAAAGGTTTATCTCTGAAGGGATCCTTTCCATAATGTTTTTAGACACTTAAAATATTGATCTGAGCCTGTCAGTGTCAAAACGAGCACTTTTGTGAAGGTAAATACAAGCTGGACAATTGCCCCATTAACTTACGTTGTAGCTTGTTTTGCCGCTGCCGACTGCAGCGATCTCGCTTAATACTGGACCAATGTCAAAGATTGTTGTTCCCATCAGTCACTTAGACACAAAAACATAGGAAAATAGGGTCCAGGTTGAAAAAAATGTAGTTACCCTTTAAGTAAAAGTACTAATACCACATTATAAAAATACTCTGTTACAAGTAAAAGTCCTGCATTGAAAATGTTACTTAAGTAAAAATGATGTAAGTAATGTACTTAAAGTAAATTTAAAAGTAAAAGTACTCAACAGAAAAATCCTCACATTTTAGAAACTGGAAACGATCCAAACAGTTGTGTGTTTAATGGTCAAATCATTTCCGCTGGACTGGTAGGCCATTATATTGTTGGGTAGTTTAATCTGTAATAGAACATCATACTTCATAAACTACATGTGCTTTGTGTGTCAGATGAATGTAGCGGAGTAAAAAGTACAATATTTCTCTCTGAAATGTAGTGGAGTAGAAGTAGAAAGTGGCATGAAAAGAAAAGACTCAAGGAAAGTACAAGTACCTCAAATTTGTACTTAAGTAGAGTACTTGAGTGAATGTACTTGTGTACTAATGTTACATTCCTCCACGTAGGCTTATTGTTATTGATATGATAAAAGCATCTAAATTGCTAGTGGTGTTAACTGAACCATCATGGCACATCATCACCACTGGAGCACACAGTGAGTGGTTAGGTTTCTATAATATCTTGACATTTTAAATGAAATGGATGACTCATTCAGGCACTCACTTCTGTTGTCAAGTAGACAAAGCATATCCATGTATGGATATGACATTGAAAATAAAGAATACATACTGTAGTGTTATACATCCAAAGAAAGTATGACCCTCAACATGCAGTCCAAACAGTAGAAAGGCCAGTCAGGAACTTAGGAATTAAACTACAGGTTTCCCAAAAGATTAATTTATGTTACCTACAGAGTAGGCCCGGTTGCTTTTACCTCCCTCTGAAAATTGGCTACTGTGGCTATTAACGAACAAATTACCAGCACTGCTACTATTATCATAGTCATAGTTCTATTATCTGTATTCTTACTAATTGCCACTGTTCATGATGCCAACTGCTAAAATTATTATTAATCATATTTCTGTATATCTGTATCTGTGTCTCTGTGGTCTAGTCATATCCATAACGTTCCACTTACGGGATTGCTCCGTTGCCGCCGGAAATTCCCTTACATGTCTTTCATTTCGGCCGGATGTCCGTTACCTTCCTCTTTCTTTGTGTTGTAATTCTAAACTCCGGTGGATTTCTGAGGACTATGGTTAACTGCTCCTCAGATCTCTGCAGGGTAAATCCAGACAGCTAGCTAGACAGATGTCCAGTCTGAGTTTTCTGTTGCACGACTAAAACTACTTTTGAACGAGCACATGTTCCATCAGAACAAGTTCCTTCCCGAGGCTATTTTGCAGCAGCACCATTGCTCCGTGAGACCATTGGGATTGGTTTAAAAAAATGCCAATAAACCACATCACCCATTTCTCCCGGAATGCTGTGTGGACTAGCCAGACCGTCCTCTGCCAGTACTCGAATTACGTGGAAAGCAACAAAGTCAAAAATCTGAGGAGGTCTCTCATATCTGAAGGTGTCTGCCATATGTGGTATTGTAATTTAATCTTAAACAACGCTCATTATCCATCCCTGTGCAGTCTGTTACCATTAAAGACGTTAAATTAAAATATAAAATATAGGCTACTACGGGACGTAGACCTGAGCCTACCCTACGCTCATGAACGCAGCATGACTGCACTTCACCACCACACCACTAGGCTATGTGAGCAAACCGCATAGGCTACGATCGATTTGACAGCACTCGCAAGTCCGAAGAAGTCACCTTGCTTTTAGCTTAATGTGCTTTTGAGGTAAATACCACCAACACATCTTAAATAAATAAATCTGTAGCTATCCTCTGCCATTCAGAGCTTCGGAAAAGTTCCCAAATATTTTTGAAACACCTGTCAGCAATACAGTGCAATCTCTGATGGCGGAATATTCAGTGAATACGCTTCCCAACAACATCTCAGTGCAAATTCTAAAATTGTTGGTCTATTTATTTCCACGGTTCAACACACGAGACGACTGAACACCCAGGTGTTGTTATCACTACGTGTACATTAAAAGACTAGAACATTTGGCTGTGCAATGGCTTTATTCATTTCTGCCAGTTAGTGCATTTTCCCTGTGTATAAATTGAAGACTACATGCATTATTGTGTTTGACACTGAGGATATCTGATGGTCTGGTTCAAATGAGTTACGTTTTATTTCATTGTGAAATTGAGAATGACGCTCAGACTAAATTGTTTAGTCTATTTCTTTGTATTGCGAAATTGAAATGAAATATGGACTATTACAATCAATAATATGTTGAAATTAATTAAAAGGAATCCATTTCTGTCAACAACAAAAAATCTCTGTCTGTTGTGTGCATGTGCCTAGGCTATTTAATTGTATAGCCTTGTTAGGCTATGTGCAGGGTGCAGGGAGAGATCCCCTTAAAGACAAAAAGATAATTCGAGCACTGTCCTCCGCAGCGCTGTGGAGGAAGGTCTGGCAATGTGAGATTAGGTCTCTGTAAATTATAAAGTGTGGTCTAGACATACTCCATCTGTAAAGTGTCCCTAGATAACTTCTGTTATGATTTGGCAATATGAACACAATCAAAATGAAATTGAATTTGATTGAAATAACCAGATAACATGTCAGAATAGTGAGAAAACTATGGAACAAAATGTTAAACAGAAAATAACACTAGCACAGTTACAGAAACATGCATAAGGATGCATGCTGGGAGGCATGCTCCGGTACATGCTGGGAGGCTTTCCACTACTGTATACCTAACCCCTGGGGCGCCACAGCTTTAAGGAAACAGTAACATTTCCATCAGAGATCAAACTTTCAGGTGTGCAGTATGCCTTCTAAACTTGAAGCTGAAGTGTAGTTTGCAACCCAATTAAACAAAATTACCAACAATACTCACAAAACAAGTGGACTGGAGACTCCTACAGTACAGCCATTATGCAACATGACTCCACACAAATTGCAACAGAAACTCTTTCAACTGATCTAGCCTCATAAATGTATCCTCTATAACATATAAAAAGTCCTTAGAAATCCAAGTGGTGGAAAATGGCTGAAATCGGTGATGCCAATTTCCCATTGCAGCCTGTGTTAACACAACAGGTGAATAGGTAAAATATTTTTCTGAACTTGTATCTTTAATTATGCAAATGAGGCATTGTCTAATTAAATATGTGCTAATAGAGGTAACAAACACACAGATTTTCTGTTGCAATTTGTGGGAGATTCCCCCTTTTTTTATCCCAAACTGCTTGCACTACTAACTAGTATTGTCCATTAAGACTGGTGGCATTGAGCAACATTGGGGCCGTTTCCAATCCTCCAAAAAGAATGAACATCGGAGGGAAATGACTGACACTAGTTCTCTCTATCACTGTATTCTCAGCAGAAAGGTCTGGAACCAAACACACAGGTCCGCCCTCAACTGTAGGCCACCTGAACAAGCTATACTGTATTTGACCTAGATCCTCTGGTAAAGACTGTGGTGTTTTTTTTTTTCTTCCACCGACATGGTCGAGCAACGTGATTTGTCTGCAAAAAGGCATTCCTTATCAAATATTTATCCTCATTTTGGATTCAGAGCTGTAACTGTGAAGCGAAGTCTCTGTGTGTGTGTGTGTGTGTGTGTGTGTGTGTGTGTGTGTGTGCGTGTGTGTGTGTGTGCGTGCGCGTGCGTGCGTGCGTGCGTGCGTGCATATCCATCCATCCATCAAGCTCTCGGCATTTTGTCAGATTAAAGCGGGTCTGATGCGGAGTGTTAAGCAGCCTGCTGTCTGGTTTGCTTTCGGTGTCTATCACAATATTAGCTATGGGAATATCACACTCTCTGCTCTGCCCTGAGGTTAGGACCATGCGGCTTCTCTGGATAGTTCACTCCCTCTGTCTCAGTCTCTCGATCTCTCCATCCCTTTCTCTATTTGTGTATTTCAACCTCCTGCATGTCTCTCATACTTTGTTTCCTTCTGACACAACACTGTGCAGAATGATGAGCAAAAATGTAGACGTTGGTCTGTCTGTCACTATCTGGCTTTTGGTCTGTAATGCCAAAAGCCCACATACCTTTTTTTTTTGTACTTTTGATCGAACACCTTTGGGGTGAATTTAAACAATCAGCCCTCGTGTGATCATCTGACACACACACACACACACACACACACACACACACACACACACACACACACACACACACACATCGTACTCTGTGTTCTTAGTGTTGTACCACTGTAACAGGGGTAAGCTAATGCTACCTCCAGCTAGCTCCGGTCTGACTGCAAACAGCGCCTGCAAATATGCCAAAGAAATATATTAAACATGCACAGATAACATCTACACAAGAACACAGGTACGGAGCATACCTTAATCTCATTCAAAGGTAATGAGGAGGTTAAAAAGTACGAGGCATTTCCACCTAGCCGCGCACTGCTAATTTGAGAGGGGCTGCTAAACTAGGAAGTAAACAAATTACACCTGTCCTCAATTTGAATGATTACAAGGTGGGACCAACCTTGTGGGAGAGCGCTTCACTCATTACACTCATTACATTTTATGTTCGGTGATGATGTCTGGGTGTAGTGTTCAGATGTCCATAAACTTTTGGATATGTAGTGTGTTATTTGTCATCTCTCTCACACGGTTGCTTTGTGATTTCACATCTCCTCTCCTCCTACATTTCTCATCCTCCCTCGCTCCCTAGTGTCTTCCACACACACACACACAGACACACACACATTTTCTCGCTTCTTTTTATCTCCTCTCTCACACACACTCCTATTTCTATAAGTCAGGAGAAATGTTCATAACCCTCTTCCTCTCTCTCTATCAGTGCTTCCTTCACTGTATTCTGCCTCTTCATCCTCTTCCAATTCTCGTCTTTTCCTCCCTTCCTCTGTTGCACTCTCTTTCCAAGATGTGTAAGCATTCAGTGGCAGTACCATCTGATCCTGTAGACCCCCCCCTCACACAAATCCTGCACCCACTCGCTCCCCTCTGTCTCACTCCAGCATGCCATTGTATCCTAGCAACCTAACTTTACGAGTACTGTAGTAGCAACATCAGTCTGGCGTCTTTCCCCATCATCACACATCGAATGTTCAGCACGGTGCATTTGAATTCTTATTGGTTGATGGCTAATGGCTTTTCACATTATCAAATCAGTTCAAGTATTTAGAAAAGTGATCGGTTTTGCAGCGTCGTTTAATTATTTAACTAGGAACATCTCATCCAGCATGAATGATGTACGCTTTGAACCAGGCAGCAACAAAAGCATATCCCCTTTGACGTTTTAGCAAAACTAGAGTACACATTTTGAAACTGGCTCATAATGTCTCAACCAGGCATTTTAACACCATTAACTGCCACCGGATTTAGAACACATAATCCCTCCACCAGCGTTCCACAAAACAAGATCTGGGGATTCGGGGGAACTTTTGTGGTTTAACTACCATAAAGGGCCTCCTGCTTCGCCAATCAGTGATTCACTAAATGCTTCGAGGGGTGTCTGAACGTGTGTCACGCAAAAAGCAAGCAAACTCCATTTCCCTTACATAAACGGGTGGTTATAAAAGGAGCATCAAACGCTTAATTTCCTTCATTCTGGTGAATGTTTATGCAACAATTTGTGCCTTTTCTGCATCAATTTATGTTGCAAATGTCTTTATTTATTTAAAAGACATTATTATGAGTCAGTTATTATTCATAATTATTCTCCTGCATTATCCGAAACGTATGCATATTCAAAACATCACACGTGTTTTGGGATGTTTTTTTATGAATCATGTACATCTCTTCAGTATGAACTAGGGCTGCACAATATATTGTTTTTGTATCGTCATCCCGACGTCAATTGTCGCAATATACACATCGCGAAAGGCTGAGAAATATCGCGAAAGACGCTCAGAGATTTTCTGGGTTATACAGTAGCTGAAATAAAATATTGGTAGAACACTACACTTTAAAATGAAACTGTCCTTCTGTTGTAGTGGTGGCTTTTATATTCAATTCAATGTCCAGTTTGTTGAATGAATGATGTAAATGATTTCCTTTCGTTTTTTTGAAATTCAACAAGCAATTTCTTGTATTTTTTTCAGAATACTGAAAGCAAGCGGAAAGGCAAAACCGAGTCCACTTGTTTCTGTTTATTTATCGCAAGTAATATCGTTATCGCGATATTCAACATTATCACATATCGCATATTTTCCTAATATCGTGCAGCCCTAGTATAAACCAATAGGCTTCAGGCTGAGTGCCAAAGTACTGAAAGACAGATTGACACAATGTTGGCTTTTGACAAAAAGACAAATATAGAATGCCAACCTTATCCCTTGACAGGGGGAACTGAAACAACCCCTAGGTTAACCAAAATCGTGCTTCTTTTTTCTCCCAGAAACCCAAATGGAGGAGGAAAACAAATGTTTTTTTTACAACCTTATCATCACTGCAAGACGAGACAGGAACAGAAGCTGGATGACACACGGGCTAGCCTTTTCAACATCCTCTTGGTTTTCACAGCACGTATTAGAACACTCACCTGTTACCACCGAGCTCTGTCTGCAAGGCTCAACCTTGTTTTCATGAGAACATGCAGTGCTGTCAGCTGGACATGTCTATGAGATAAGATTTCTATGTATTGCTACATTATTGCTCTCATTCTCCGTACTGTTCCAAGGGTACTGTGGAGGAGTAGACGGACATTATTGAAAGCCCACTTGATATAAGTATAGCCATACTTATATCAGAGCATATAAGGCAGGAGGCAGAGCATACACCTTTTAATTACACACACGCACACAAATCACAATCTATTTGAATAAAAGGTTGTTGTACCGGGCTTTCAGACTTGAGATTGTGGCATCTCTATAAAATACCTGGCATGATGTGCATTTTAAACCCTACTAAGATACATGCCAGACATACAGCAGGAAGAAAACTCCCATTGATCAGAGAAGAAAAGACCCTGTGCAGAGGAAGAACGTTGGATGTGAATTATTGAACAACGTCCGACAGCAGCATGTCTGAGTATTCACTTTGAAAAAAGGACAACAAGGCCATACACACACACACACACACACACACACACACACACACACACACACACACAGACAGATACCTGTATGCCTAGACAAACAGTCTCTGTGCAGAGTCGTACACAGATTTATACCATTTACCCATTCTCATCCTTAAAGGGGAACTATGCAGTTTTTTTTTTTAGCTTAATTTACCTTAACTGAACAACTTCGGAGTCATTGGAATGGTTATATGACTTTTTTTTTAGTTGAACGGTGGTCGTCTTGCTCCCCCCTTAGCGTCTGTGAGCTGAAAAACCACCCTTGCAACTTTCGGCCGGCGAGCCGCTGGCCTCAGCGTCAGGAAGTATCGCGTGATATCAGGTCTCGCGATGTAACGAATTGCTTCACGGCACTGCACACATACGCCCATTCAGGAACCGGCTAACAAGGTAGCGATGGAGTTTTTCACACTATTGTCGTGGCTGAGCCGGCAAAAAAAGAAGCAGAAAGCTAGGAAAGAATTGTCGGAGGAACAGAGAAAGAGGAAACGGCAGACTGACCGAGAGAGGAGTCAGACACGAGTAAACATAGGAGAATATCTATTCTGAAGCTGGAGCTCTATAGAGAAACCTGCCAGCAAAAAGCCAGAAAACAGCGAAGAAATGGCCAAAACTGCATAGCAGCCCCTTTAAGACCACAGTATGTAACAGGTTGTCAACACCATAGCTACCATTGAAGACACTGAGGTTATGTCCTCTGTATTTTTATGTGGATTTTGTGGTTCTAGCAACCTGAGTGCAATTACATTCTACAGTTGAAGAAGTACACTCGGTTGGTGTTATTTAGGCTGATTTCAATATTTATAGACTCAGCATATCTAAATGTGACTACTTAAGGGTCAAATATTAAATGACTCTGTATTTCCTAACCAGGAATTTGATGTGCCAAAACTTGGCACGAGAGACTATACCTATGCAGGGGCAGAGGCAGACATTGTAAACTTTCGGGAATCAGCCCAAACATTGTGGGGGTCAGCTATTCGCACTATTTTTCAAGTCACTGAGATAATAAATTGCCTAAAAATCTGTACATCATTTGGGAAAACATGATAGTTGCCAAGGAAAAGAATCATCCTGTAGGACCTACATCCTATTTTGCCTGTAATTGTTCTCCAGATTTCTTCATCATTCTGAAACCAGAACACAACCTTTGTTGAGGATGACTTATTTGCACTCCTAAAACGGGGCAAAAAAATTACATGACGTAGGTAGGGTAGAAATTTGGCTAAAACAGCATTACTGAGAGTTTACAGAATTAACTTTTTCTTCGTTGATTTGTCTGTCCAGTCAGAGCGGAAACGACACAAAGTTGAACATATTTTAAAACTCTAAAATCGCTCCACCCCTGTACCTATGTACTGTATAAAAATCAGATAAGACAAAACCATTCAGAAGTATAGGAGACAGGTCGCAACGAGACATCTGTCAGCAACAAACTAATAATAATAATGAAGTCATTTCATATTCCAACTTTTTCAGCCAGTCTTTTTCTCAAATAATTCCCTGAACATTCCACATATATCGGAAATGAAAAGCAATCTGAAATAATAAATCTTTTTTTTTTTAAATGTGAATGTGTATATCTTTGAGTCTGTCTGTATTTGGGCATATGGTTTTAACTGTAATTCACAGCTAGAAAGGAGCGTCTGCAGAAATAGTGATGCTAATTTGCTGCCATCTAGTGGGTACTTTGTACCATTGTAAGCGTGCTGCTGACTAGGAGACGGAATCATTCATAGTAAAAAAAAACAACTCCATTCCTCTTTTTACAGTTGCATTTTTTTGAGTTTGTTTATTTCCATCTTTAGATGTATTGCCCTAGAGGGAGATTTGTCCAGTTCAATAGAGCTGGTTCTAACATTAATAGGAATTTAAAAAAAAGAGCAAATAAACACTGCAGTGGCAGACATTAGTCAGTCAAGACCTTACTAAACAGAAATAATACTTCTTAGCAAGTGCAACCCTGCTCCTAAGGATAACTCTCTTGATGATTATGATATTATATTATTATATTAAAGAAATATCATCAAACACATTTGCTTAAAAACTAATAGCCTACAGAACTATATAAACACACAAAGGGAGATGCATACCATTATGTCACAGTTAACTGTGATCAGTATTTCTGATAAATGTATTTAAAATATGCATTCAAAATAAGATTCGGCAAGAAATTTCAATAATAAGAAATTTCCGACAGCCCATGAATACAGCATGTCTCCGCGCCATGACCCGGATGAAGTTCCGCTCAACTTTATATCCCACAATTCCTTTCTGCGTCTTCCTCTTTCCCTACTGCAGCCATGTCTAAGAGAGGTATGAAACCCATCTTGTAAAATCCACATTCATCTGCTGTTTTCTACTCCCCGCCAGCTCTTAAAATGTCGTTTGTGTGTTAGAGAGTAGGAAAGACAACACATATACGTGATTAGTTTTAAATTCATGCAAACAGTTGACTATTTCTTAACGATAGCGTTTTCTCTGGCTATTTGGCGGAAGCCATGTTTCGCTGTCAGCGCCGTGCAGCCGTAAAGCAAGTGAAGCTAGAGGTAGAAAATGTGAATTTGTTGCAAATGTCAGAGTGGTTTAATTGTAATTAACCTAACGTCACACTATTAAATTAACTGAAACGTAGAGTAATGTGCTGCAAATCGTCTAAATAATATGAAATTGGTCGGTCCAGCTTAGGCTGAGTTAGCTAGCGAGCTAGGCTGCGCCGGTGCTCGCAGGCTAGTGTGAATCGTGGCTAGCAGTGGCACCCTTGAAGTTTTAGATACTGTTAAAGCAAATTAATTTGTTATTAGGCAGGGGCAGTCAGTTTTTATTTGTCAAAAATCTCAAGCTATGGTCAATGAACGTCAGTAAGTCGTTTACTAAACTAAACTTGTTTCCACTTAGCCGTAGCGGTAACGTTAAAGTAATGTAAAGTTGTGGTCGTCTGACAGCATATTTCTGTCAAATGACTTCCAATATCGGCTGCTTAAAGTATGTTTGCAAGACCCTCAGTGCTTTAAACAAACAAATGTTCTTAAAACTGACATCTTGTGATAGTTTAATAAGTTGTAGCATTACTACTGGGCGTTAGTGATTTAGCTAGCAAACTGGTGCAATGGCACTAGCTAAAGTTACCAATATTGTCGCAGGCTGGAAGCTGGATATTCAAATTTGGTGAATTTTTAATTTTTTT
This sequence comes from Sander lucioperca, assembly GCF_008315115.2. Lineage (NCBI taxonomy): Eukaryota > Metazoa > Chordata > Actinopteri > Perciformes > Percidae > Sander > Sander lucioperca. The sequence goes on from NC_050174.1 coordinate 20,763,459, forward strand.
TGTTTTCAGTTTCTTTATGGGCTGAGAAAAGCTCATTTTTTTTCCTAGCTGAAAGTTGACGTTCTGGGGATATATTTGTTTTGACATTGCATCGATGGTATGTTAACATCTTACATTATATCATACATGATGTGTTAGAATGGCTGCACTTGTTAATCCTGGGGTGTTTGGGCTTGTTGTCAGTGTGGTGTTGACTGCTAAAGTGGCACCAAGTGGTGTTGGATCACATGCTTGACAAAAGCATGCAAAAAAAAAAATAGAAAAAACAACTTAAATGTTAATGTAATAAGGTAGGGATTAAAATCGCGTAAACTGGGTAATGTAGAGGTGGTACTTAAATGTGTTTACCAACATTATTTCCATTTCTCTCGAACGTAAAATCGCCAGTTCTTTGACTTTCAAAGATGGTACAAGCGTAAACTGATTATTTCAATTGTTGCTGTGTTCTTACAGGACGTGGTGGTTCATCTGGAGCCAAGTTCCGCATCTCACTGGGTCTCCCAGTGGGAGCGGTCATCAACTGCGCAGACAACACAGGTATGCATGCCTCAACTGATTATTAATTTTTGCTCTGGCTCAACTATTCAACTTTGATATTGTGCAGGTGATATGTAGCTGGAGCCACAAGTTGTCAGTCAACCAGCAGAGATGGCTTAAAGTTACTGCCCCTGTAATCACTGAAGATAAAGCTGTACATGTGGTGTGTTATACATTATGTGGTGGTTAGACCAGCTCTATGAGAGCTGGTACATTAGCAAGCAGTTGACTTTATTGAATTTGTTGGACTGTAAGACTGTGAATAAGTTTTCTATGTATTTTCTCAGGAAGTATAACATGCGTTACCTGTGTCCCGTTTTGTACAATATGTAAGAAATCACACTAAATTTTGAGGGAAATTACTTTATGCTTAGAATGTGTGTGGCAGAAAACAAAATCCTTGTATTGCATCAATTTGGAGAATTTCCAAAACGAAAGTCCCCATGGTCGGGTCAATGTTGAATTTTAAGTTTACTGCGTCCTTCCTGATTTTAATGCGGGACGCAGGATGTACACCTAGCAACATTGCTAGTAAGATATGTATTTTTGGCCAATCTTTGTTTGGTGTTCTCCCCCTTTAAAAAAGCACTTGCTGTGTCTGCTCAGTGGCTGGGTGAGTTGTCGTAGAAGGGAATATTGACCTCATCACTGTGGGTGAGATGGCAGCCTCACACTGTGGCTGACTGATCTCAATCAGTGATGAGACAAACTAAAGTGCTGTATGCCCCTGCCATTTCTAACAGGCATCGATACTATGTTCTGTAGAAACTTTGTCCCAGTTTCTTCATTTCCCCTTCTCCCATCTTTCCCCTTTTCATGTTTGTTCTCCCTCCATCCTTCAGGTGCCAAGAACCTGTACATCATCTCTGTGAAGGGCATCAAGGGGCGTCTTAACCGTCTGCCTGCTGCGGGAGTGGGTGACATGGTCATGGCCACAGTCAAGAAAGGCAAGCCAGAACTCAGGAAGAAGGGTAAGTGGAACTAGTCTGTGTGGAAGTTACTGTAGTATTGGGTTTAACTCATATCAACCACTGAGGTGTTTGTTTGGGTGCATGTTACGTACAGTGAATAGCACTGCATTGGAAACTGGGTTTGGAATGCACAAAGGACGTAACATTTTTACACCTGTATGTGGTGACAAAAGCTGCCTCCATAGGTCACCTGCCACCAGATCAGGTAATGGGGAAAATGAAATTGCAATAGCTGGGTTTTAACCAGTAGAGGGCAGTCTCTATGCATATTTATAACACTGTAGAATTCAAATATTTTGCACTATGCCAAGATTTGGACCTTTGAGCCACATAACACTATTAAATAACCCATATACATTGATTTATGGCTGGAAAAACAGTTCAGTTACTCCTTAATGATCCTTGAACAGGGTAGAGTTAAAGGGAAAATTGACCACCTTTTATGTGGATGTCCAATCAGTGTTGATGGTCAATGTAGTCAATTGAAGTAATAAATTCCTCGGTGCGTGTGCTATATTGTCTGAGAAAGCGGAGTTCTCACGCAGCCTTAGGGCTGTTGAAACAAAATCTGGAACGTCAAATATAACACTGCTGAAATTACTGTTCAAATGTATATCGTATTATAAATGCAGCGTTTCCCCAATTGTACAAGCCTGGTGGACTGCCAAGCCAAAAAGAGCCTCTGCCAGGCCAGAAAAAAAAATGTAATGCCAAAAATAACGCCAAATCTCCATTGTTTCCCCTATATTCATTCTGCAGCAGCGCATCGCCATGAACTGCAGCGACCAGAGAATATTTAGTTAGAACGGATCAGTGATAAACTAGCGTGGACAATGACGGCAACAGCCAACAAGCAAAGTTCTTGCTGAAATGTTGACTCAAACGGTACAGATTTTCTTTGTAGATGTTAGTGTTAATCGATTAAGATTCCAATTTTTTGTTTCACAAAGTTGCATCAGCGTTTATTTCACCATCAGGACATTTGCATTTATACTTGTGTTTGTCATAGTGGTGATACAGCAGGTAGGTCAGTAGGAAGGTATTTCCCCTTAAAAAAGCACTTGCTTTGTCTGCTCAGTGGCTGGGTGAGTTGTCGTATAAGGGAATATTGACCTCATCACTGTGGGTGAGATGGCAGCCTCACACTGTGGCTGACTGATCTCAATCAGTGATGAGACACCTTTAATCTGCTCAGTACAACTGAAGTCTACGTGATGGGGCCTAAAGTCATAAAGTTCAACCACGAACGCTAGAATCAGAAGTTGCTGAAGAGTCTCCTTTCTTTCTCGCCTAATGAGCCGAAAATAAATATAATCCAGTGTAAATTTAATCCAGCGAATTCTTGCAAACTGGGTTTAACAACGCTGGTGTGATGGATTTTTTTTGTCTGTCTATGCACTTGGTCTGAATGTTATTCATAGAACTGGCTGCTACAGGGAGAAGGGCTATTGGACTGAATGTCTGGAATCGTATCTAATGGTAAAAAAAAATCAATACCAAAGGAATTATTGCTTCAAGTGACTACATTTACCATCAACACTAACTAGACATCTACATAAAAGGTGGTGAATTCTCCTGTTGAGTCAGTTGGTTCTAATGAAGTACAGTAGTTTTCCAGGTGTTTGTCTTACAACAAGCGTAATCTTCAATGTAACATGAGTTTCACCGATGGAAACATTAACATGATATGGCATTGGAGAGAAAGTAGCAGCTGCAGTGTCAACACATTACAGAAATGTCTTGACATTTAGGTCTCTGCGTTGGTTTTTAACTCCATATGAGCAGAGTGAGGAAGACTTGGAAGCGCAGGCTCTCATTTATAGCTTTATGTGCAGAACACTGAATAACTCGTACTGCAACACATTGCATTAGTTGGGTTAATAGTGATTATGGATGTTACAACAGTATAATCTGGATTAAATTAAAGTGAAATGGTTTCTACTGCCAGTCTCTCTGTTTCACTGACCGTGTCTCTGTTTTCCAGCCAAGTCAGAATGATTAACACGGGGTTGTGTTCCGTGGCTTTGCATTAGCTTAAATTAACCACACTCCCTCTGTCCACAGTGCATCCTGCGGTGGTGATACGGCAGCGGAAGTCGTATCGGCGAAAAGATGGTGTGTTTCTCTACTTTGAAGACAACGCAGGTGTCATAGTAAACAACAAAGGAGAAATGAAAGGTGGGTTTGTTTGGATGCTACACATCCACATGTTTTGGTTCGTCATGCTCTCTGTACAGTGTCTGGACTGCAAGGTCATTTACACATGAGAGAATAGATTTGATTATTAGCTTATGTATTTGTGTAATGCCCTCAAGCTCAGAATTAAGAGTAGCTAGATATATTTGTCTTGAGGCATTTTAGATGGTGCTTTCGGGTTCTGTCATGTTGGACAGAGAAATGTTGTGGTAGTTCTTGATTCTTACCCCCCTCTGTAGCTCAGTTCTTGCTAAACTGTTGAATCCAGCAGTGCTGTAGGTGTGTTGATTAAGATTCAAAGTTTATCCAAAGTTTAGTTTTACAAAGTTGCATCAGCGTTTATTTAGGACATTTGTATTTATACTTGTGTTTGTCATAGTGGTGATACAGCAGGTAGGTCAGTAGGAAGGTATTTCCCCTTAAAAAAAGCACTTGCTTTGTCTGCTCAGTGGCTGGGTGAGTTGTCGTATAAGGGAATATTGACCTCATCACTGTGGGTGAGATGGCAGCCTCACACTGTGGCTGACTGATCTCAATCAGTGATGAGACACCTTTAATCTGCTCAGTACAACTGAAGTCTATGATGTGTGATGCTCAGATTTCTTTTTTTTTTTTTTTTAATGTAGTGTTGCTTTTTTTAGCTGATTCACCAAGACAACTGTTTGTTAAAGGTCTACTACAGATATGTGGCTGTCTCCCAAAAAAGAACATTTAATGCATTCATTAATGAAGTTAACACTATTTGAAGTTTGTCAACTTACCTAGCCACATTTTAAATAGTTTTGTTTTCCTTTACGTTATGTTAATGGTTTCAATTGCAGCAGTCAGTTGTCCGCCTATTTCCTGTATGTATTTAAATGTAGCATGTCGTGTTGTAACCAAGTAACTCTGCTTTCCCTTGTGTCTGCAGGTTCAGCCATCACAGGCCCAGTGGCTAAAGAGTGTGCTGACCTTTGGCCCAGGATTGCCTCCAACGCTGGCAGCATAGCCTGAGCTGCAGCCTGCTCCTTTGTTTGTTTTCAATAAAAACTGTTGGTAATCCAGCCTCATGTCTTGGTGTTTTAATTTACCATTTATGTAGAGGAAATGGTATTTTAAAAGGGAATGTAGTTAAAATTATGAAATGTGAGCTACTGTTCTGTATGGATGGAATGGTTTTAATTCCAGTAAGATAATGGATATTTGGGCAAATTACCTTCTGCAAGCATATTATCCTTGTTGGGATTAACGATGGTAAAGCGCAACAGTTGCACTTAATACAGGTTTTAATGTTGCACTATTCTTAAAAATGTATTAACTCACTTTAACAGCTACGGAAATATGGCTTGAGGTTATGTTAAAAATAAATCTAAATGAAGCATGTGAGCCTTGTTAGATTAATGTATTGCTAATATGTACTGTGATTCTTGTAGGGCTGTCCTGGACTAAAGAAATTCTTAGTCGACAAACACTTATATGATTTTGTTGATTAGTTGATGTAATCGACGGAGCTGTGCTCTTTGAGAGGTGGTTAAGACTAGAAAAGCACAATATAAATGTAGTTAATGAACCATCTGTAAAACTGACTTTCTCCACAATTAATCCTGCGAAAGCACCACTTTAAATCTTGTGCTTACCAGAAATGTGCTCATAAGTTTCTTGATGAGTAATTAAGCATGAATAAGCATAAAAAATGACAACTAAAGAAATCTTAGTCGACTAAGACCAAAACGACCGATTAGTCGACTAATCGACTAAGAGGTGGCAGCCCTAGATTCTTGTTCTATGTCCAGACTGTTGGTTGCCACACATACAGTTACATGTCATGTATTCTACCAAAAAAAAAAATCATATGTGCACACTTCCAGTCAGCCATGAACTCACTTTCTCTACAGCTGGTCCAGTTTTCCTATTTGGTATATGAATACATCTCCAAATGCGTTCTTTTATACAGGGTATTGTTGCATCTTGTTAATGCACTTCCTCAGACCTACCATTGGGTGGTGTAACCAAACAAGAAGAGAAGAAGAAGCCTGAAAGCTTTATTTTACAACCTTCAGTTTATAGATAATTTACAATTCTTACATAGTAGCTTGCTACTTACAGATGAGATACATGACAACATAAGAAAAAGAAAAACATTCTGACTACAGTAAGACAACCACTGGGGAAAGTTATAAACCGTTAAATACTGTCCTTGAGAGCAGTGGTTCTTAAACATTTTTTCAATAATGAACCCCCTTTACAATATTTTTTTCAGCCCAGCACGAAACAGTTTCGGTAGGAATTACATATAAAGAAGTACATTACAGTGCTGCACCATCCATCAGCCTTGTAACTGAAAAAAAATACTTGAATGCTATCTCAAATGTTTAGAATCATCACTAAATTCATTCACTTTTAATAGTATAATTATTTTAGGACTCATGACATTTTTTCAAATTAGCAAAAAATCTCACCTACCGCCTGCAGTACTCCAAAGTATCTCCATTTGAGAAACACTGCTGTAGAGCATTTGATTTAAACTGGCTGACAGTTCTCTAATCAGCAATACACAGGACAAGTCTCCACCATAGAACAGAACAGGGGTCTTCAACATTTTTTAACCCATGGACCCCTTATCTGAGAGAGAGAGATGGAGCAGGGACCCGCTACTACATATTCTATAAAATTAAATATAAAGTTAACTTAGTGAATTCCTTACCTATAGGCCAGTAAGTCTATCATCAATGTTTTTTTTTCTGGTTAATATTTGCTAATATGTTGGATACATGTTGACATTTTCATTTTTGAAAACACGTTCAAAAGTTGCAAAGAAACTCTTGAAACTCTTTTCTGCTCTAAAACACAAGGATAGGACAGAAAATGCACAGAGATGTTTAAACAGAGGGATTTATGGTTATCTATACACGCCCTGGCAATTAGCACTTTGACACGCGAGTCCATATCATCACAAACTTACACTAACAGGAATATGATTGACGAATGCCGACTGGCATGTAGCCTACTCTTAACATCAAGTATACCATATGTTACTCAAGGTTATGTGTATGAATCATCCATTTTTCTGCTTACACAGTCATTCTCAGCACTGTGAGTGTGTGTGTGTGTGTGTGTGTGTGTGTGTGTGTGTGTGTGTGTGTGTGTGTGTGTGTGTGTGTGTGTGTGTGTGTGTGTGTGTGGACTACTTGGACATCTCTGGCCCCGCTCTGCTCATACAGAAGGAAACCAGCAGGCTACCACCGACACCCAACACTTCCCCTCTGTCACGCTATTGTACTGTATATCTTCTCACACACCCTGGCACTCCATGACTCCCTCCATACTCCCCAGTGGAATGATGGGAGTTTTTAATCAGAGTGTCAGGTAGATAGATTGTAGATTGACCATTGTACAGGAGTGGATCAATTGAGAAATTAATTAAAGGACAATTCCGGCACAAAACGAACCTAGGGGTTAATAACAGATGTGTACCCACTCGATCGCTCTCTTGGACATGTTTCATGCTAATCGAATGTGTTTGTAGCTTGAAACAAGCTAGTGCGGACCGCTGATTAGCTTACAACGCTAGTATTCGGGGCACAGGGAAAGTAAATACAAATCGCTCATTATACCACTTAAAAGGCTCAAAATATCACCACACTTCAACGGTAGCATAATGAGGTTAACCGAAGCATTGAGAACTTTGTAAGTGTACAGACAGTTTATTAAAAAGATAGATTATAAAGACAGTTGCGTTCTCATGTACAGGCAGCTGCCGTCTTGGGAGCTACTTTCTAAACTATCTTTTTAATACACTGCCTGACACTTACAATGTTCTCAATGCTTCGGTTAACATTTAGGGACCCTCATTATGCTACCGTTGAAGTGTGGTGATATTTTGAGCCTTTTTAGTGGTATAATAAGCGATTTGTTTTTACTTTCCCTGTGCCCCGAATACTAGCGTTGTAAGCTAATCAGCGGCAAGCTACAAACACATTTGATTAGCATGAAAACATGTCCCAGAGAGCGATCGAGTGGGTACACATCTGTTATTAACCCCTAGGTTCATTTTGCGCCAGAATTGTCCTTTAAGTAATGGAAACAAAACAGCTGTAAACATTAAAAAGGCAGCTGGAGCGTTGACATCAATGCTAGTTTGGTTAGCTAGCTAACGTTAGCTGGTAAAATCTGCTAGGACAGTTTATTTAACCCTTGCGTTGTCCTCCCGGCTAAAGAAATTTTGACACTTTTTTCAAAACAAATTTCCCCTAGGCTTCCAGCACTTTTTGTTGAAGTTTTTTTCCGCTTATTGTCACATTTTTTCAATGCTTTTGTTGCTTTTTTCAACATTTTTTTCCACGTTTTTTTCAACATTTTTGTCACTTTTACTTTTGACGCTTTTTTCCCACTACTACCAACTCATACAATAAGTTTTACACTTATTCTTGGAATTCATGGACACTAAACCTAATTTTTGAGTTTTAAAGCAGAAATATGCTATAAAATTGAATAAAACACCCCAAATTCAATGAAAGTAGTGTACTGATCCTTCATTTTACTTGAGAAGAGCGTTAAAAATGGAACCATCCATGTTTATTTTTGGCAATTTGGTTGAAAGAAACCCAAATTTCTGATATAGACATTTCTTGAAAATGGGTCAAATTTGACCTGAAGACAAAAGGAGGGTTAAATAAATGTCTGTTAAGGGCAGGGTTGGTAACTATTTCCAATATACTCTTTTTTTATACATGGTTTAAAATGGTCTTTACACACTGACAGCAATAAATAACTTATGGGCTCTGAACAAAAGGAGCGAAAAAGATCTGTCATCTGTAGCTGCTGTGATCCTGTAAAAACGCCCACCAATCACTGCCTCGCTGCCGAGATATGAAGTAAAATGGCGTTTTGTTTCTCCGCTCTGCTGTGAAGCAGCGACGCTCGTGCTCGTGTTGCTAGCTTTTCAACATTAACAACCGTGCCTTTAAGTCACTATCTATCACTAAAGGAGGTAACACAATGATGATGAGCCTATGGCCCACTATTGAAAGTATTGCAGTATCAATGTGTAGGTTGGGTGATGCTATATTGGAGCCCAGTTTAGCTGTCCTGATATTGAAAGGGAAAGATAGAGTTGATCTGTCAGTGCAGAGTGGCTCTGTCTCCATGAGACTTTTGTTGAACACTCCACTTCATGGTATCACAGCCAGTCTGGGAAGAAAGGACCTTTTCCTGGACTCCTTGTCCCCGGGGGGCTCGGTGCGGGCGCTGGGTGTTGGGCTGGGCTCGGGCCGCTGCTCACAGGTGGCGTGGGGATGGGTGTGCCACGTCCCATCCCGATAGGTGCAGTAGCATACCGACCGCTCGTCGACGTTCACACGTTCCCCCGCCGGGATCACCCTGTTCCCAGCAAAGCAGTTGGGACCTATGGTCACAGGAAAGACAGTACAGGGGAAACATTTTTTCTTGTTTTTGCTCAGGCTAAGTAGGGAAAGTAGTACTACTACCTGTTTTTGGTATTATTAATGATTACATGCTAGAAAGTCTGGTTTCCTGATTCATTTTAAAGAGCTTCCTTGCGTTGTCTTACTATTTCGTAAAGTCAATTTTTGTTTAGCTATAGAGACCATAACCGAGACATTCTAAAGCACAAACAAACGCAAACCTGTGCTGCTGACCCTGCACACTCTTATTGGCTGGGGGTTACACACCCACGTGGGGCCCAAAGGCTCTTTGCTGGCACCCATAAACGTCCCGCACACAGAAAAATCAGAAGAAAAGAGTGAATCCAGGCAGAGGGCAGGGTCTCTGCAGATACAAACACCACCACACACTTCCACAGCAGTGGGTCATAAGAGGGATTACCTTTGTATCCGTCTATACATTGTTTATTTAGGAAAATACCGCATATTGTAAAAAAAAAAAAAAAAAAAAATGTAGCTTAAAAATACATTTCACAACCACATTTGATTGTTTTGTCATTGTACCTCTTCTTCACCGGCTATCAAAGCAGACCAGAGAAGCTTGGATTATACACACACAGAGGGAGTGCGACTTCATTCTCTGCTCAGAATGCCATTACTCCACTATATCTTTACAGAGCAAATATTTGTTTGCTGCTCTATTAATAATGCTCTGAATGTCAAGTACAGAACCTTTAAATAAGACTCTGAACCACAGCCTATGAGGACATAAAGTGTCTCCCTCTATCAACAACAACTGCTTGTCTGATGCAGCACAAAGTCTTTCTTCAATTGCGGTAAGCTCATTATGAAATAGCCTAATCAACGTGTCCATGATATTAATAGAGGTGGGCATGATATGAATATTGTACGAGCAACACAGGAAAAGCTACAGGAACTGACTTTTATGTAAGGTCAAATGAATAAACGGTCCCTGAAAGAATCCTTCCTGCAGATGCTATTTCTTTCCCTGTGTGTGCGTGTAATATATAATATGATATTTTTTTTTATTTTCAGTAAAGCAGTCATATGTTGTTTAGGCTGGACAAACCAAATATCATGCAAGCAAACGTGTAAACAGGGTGCCTTTGAGCATCATTTGCATCCCTCGGTCTCAGATGGAGGGGGGGGGTTCCTTTATTTGGCAGCGTTCGGTAAAGCAAAAGCTGACGGTTAGAGAACTTGGCAGCAGCAGCGAAAACAGTGACGCAACAAACCAAACCATCTGTCCACAAACCTCTCTGTCCAGCCGAGGAGCAGCGAAAAGTAAGGCAAGGGGAACTGGGAAGCAGATAGCATGGTCTTGGGGTCAGAATCAGTGTATTAACACTTGGGCTTTTCATTTTTTATCCTACAAAAAGCAACACATAATACCAGAGTTATTATTATCCCTGCTGCTATTCCTGTCTGACCCACAAACACAGAACCCAGCAATGTTACAAACAGAGGGACTTTAATGCCAGGGGCTGTGAAAGCATGTATGACATAACGAGCGATGGCTTTGTGAGCTCTGTGTGTGCGTGTGTGCAGCCCAAATGTGCCACACATTTGAATGGTTTATGGTAGTTCTTAGTTGATGGTTCTGTCCAATAGATTTATCATTTTGGGGCTAACTTCTTTCCTTTGCACTTTTCCTCCTGTGTTTCCGTCACTGTCTTATAGTTAGCTAACTTACCGTTAACTGCAGTTGCCCTGTTGTGACCATATGTTGTTTGTGTGTGTGTGTGTGTGTGTGTGTGTGTGTGTGTGTGTGTGTGTGTGTGTGTGTGAGTGTTCTTGTTTAACTATATTTGTGGGGTCCAAAAACCAGGAATACAGTATACTTGTGGGGTCCGGACAGCTGGACCCCACAACTTTAAAGGGCTGTTTGAGGGTTAAGACTTGGTTTTAGGATTAGGGTTAGAATAAGGTTATGGTTAGGGTGAGGGTAAGGGTTAAGGTTAGGCATTTAGTTGTGATGGTTAAGGTTAGGGTAAGGGGCTAGGGAATGCATTATGTCAATGACGGGTCCCCACAAAGATAGTGCCACGCACTTGTTTGTGTGTGTGTGTGTGTGTGTGTGTGTGTGTGTGTGTGTGTGTGTGTGTGTGTGTGTGTGTGTGTGTGTGTGTATATGACAGCACATGTGGTTATGATCCAGCTCAAAGGGGAGTGGATGACTGGCACAAATGGCTGAAGCTGTTGCCAGATGAATGGGTCGTGACTGGGAAATTAGATTGCTACCACTGTGTTTGGAGGGTAAACTAGGACTACATGTTGGAAGCTATAATTCATAAACCGAAGTTGTTTGGCTATGCCACTTAGAAAGTTGGAGAGCAATAACTGAAATAGTGAAGGTGAGAGAAAAAAAGGGGTTTAAAGTATTCAAGCTGGCTAGTGAACTCCATAACATATAGTTACACGTTGTAATGCCTTCATTTTATGTCTGTTTAGGTAGATTATTTTACACCAAAAAAACTTATATAAACTATATAAAAAAAATACCGATACTGCACTTTGTTTTTTGATATTCTTCATAGAATGCAACAAAAAATGTTCTCATGGTTGTCAGTTTCTTTGATTTATCCATTCAAACTAGTTTGTTTGATGACGTGATCACTAACCGTGTTCATGGTAATGAAGAAACATGTCACCCAGTGCAACAGCGTGGCTCATTTTTTGGCAATCTCCCAGTCAGACCATGAGACATGTTGTGTGCAAAGTCGACACACATTAGTTGCCCTCTGTGGATCATGAATATCCACAGCACATTTAAGAGACATCCTGGAATTAGTTTTAGAGATACTCATGGAGCTGAGTGTTTAACTGCCACAGAGAGAGCACTTGGTGGCCACCCAGCAATGACTGAGTCTTACCAGTCTTACAGATGGGGCAGCAGTGGTTGGGTTCGTAGGTGGGGTTGACACAGTGAGGGGCGGGGCAGTCCGAAATGCTGCAGTACACCTCTCTGTTGGCCTGGCAGCGGCATCGCTCACACCTCGACAACTGGAACAAAAACAATATGAATGACTTCAAGCATAGACTGTAAAAAGAATCGACGAAGCTTCCCGGCCTGAAAAGTGAAGCTCCTTTAAACATGAATGCTATCCAATTTCCAGCAGGAGGCGACTCCACTGTTTGCTAAAGGAATTCTGTGTCTATAGAAGTCTATGAGAAAATGACCCTACTTCTTACTTGATTTATTACCTCAGTGAACATTTTCATAATGACATTATGGTCGATCTCAAGCTCAATCGCTAGTTTCAAGTCTTCTTCAATACAGCATGACAACACAGTCTCACTCCCATCGCGGCAAAAAGCGATGCTTGACCCGGCGCCTTTGGCGTTTGCTATTGACGCAAAAAGTCTCCTTCACAACATATTTAGACACGCTTGGCCGGGACTCTTGGCATCAGTAGTAATGTAGTCATTACAGTACACAAAAGAGCCCATGGCAGAGGATTTGTAGGCAGTCTATGTCCATCATACATACAGCTGATCTGTCTCTAGTGTTATTGGACCGGTTGGAAACACCATCAGTTACATAACAGACAGTCAATACCTGCCCTCCCACCGCTCAATCCCAACTGTTCACACGACGACATGGAAGCTGTTTGTTGACATGATGACCAAGGGCGGAGCGAGTGTGGGGGGTGGGAAAGGGTTGGCTTTGGGGGTTGCCCCAAATCTTTTTGGGTTTTAAAATAACTCATTTAACCTCATTTTCTCTGCCTGGACCGGCAAATCAATGAGGCAAAAGTTCTATTACTGGGGAAATATCGGCATTCATTCTGGGAACTTAACTTAAAATATGTTTCAGTAATGCTGTTTTCAGGTGGCAGAAGTGAAAAATAGTCATCCTCAACATTTGTTGTCTTCTGGTTTCAGAATGATGAAGACAGCTGGAGAACAGTTAGATAAAAAACAGGATGTCGGCTCTACAGGATGATTCTTTTCATCGGCAACTATCATGTTTTTCCCAAATGATGTACACATTTTTAGGCAGTCTATTATGAAATTAATGTATACTGTCTATTCATGTATATTGTGTTATTACTGATCTACATCACTAACTAAACCACACTTTGCACTAACTGTATTTTGACTCTTTACTACATTTCAGCATCTATATAGACGGTCTATTCATTTATATTGTTATTACCATATCACTTTCGCATATCCATCGACTTACTTATACCTCACTTTGCGCCGTCTTTGTAATGCCTACTTAATCTGTATTTTATGTAGCCTATTGTATTCTGTATTTTTGTACTGTATTGAATGTAAAACTGTATGTTGTCTTGCACGCTTATGCTTTATTCTTGGTTGCAAATGAGAATCTGTTCTCAACAGCCTACCTGGTTAAATAAAGGTTAAATAAAAAAAATTAAAAATGGCTTAAATATTAAGTGCCTATGACTGCCGTAAATGGAGCATGCACCGAGGCCCCCACGTTTGGGCTGAGCCCAGAAGATTTACGTCTGGCTCCGCCCCTGGTGATGACACAGCTGCAAACAGCTGCAACAAGACAGCCAATGTTTTTATTGTGTGAATGCTGATTAAGCAGCACTTTCCTTGGTCGCCTCTAACTTCTGCGTACGTTCAGCTACAAAAAAAACATTAAAATATCAAAATGTTAAGCTCCTCTAGATGATGGCTACAATTCAACTATTTTTTACTATTTTTACTATTTTTTCTGCTATTTATATATTTATTTTAAATAAAGCTTTTCTTTCAATAAATGTTTTACATTGAGGTCAATGGGGCAATATTCAAATCCTCTTCAGGCTTCTTCCTCTTTGAAATGCTACTCCTCCCACATAATTTCATCTAACGATGTCATTCAAACGTTGAACTATTCACAAAACCTTAAGTAATTAGTGATTTAGATCTTTTACAGTTTTTGCCACTGTTTAAGTTCAGTGTTTCTTATAGTCTCTTTCTGTGCTTATAATGTAGCGTGTATTGCATGACTTTGACTTTTTGTGTGGAGATTACATTTTCTTCCAAGAAAATACTATACTATGACTTTTTTATCACTTTTTTCGACATACTATACTATGACTTTTTTATCACTTTTTTGGACATAATATACTATGGCTTTTTCATCCCTTTTTTTAACATACTATACTATGACTTTTTTGGACATACTATACTATGGTTTTTTCAACACTTTTTTAACATATATACTATGTCTTTTTTCGACATATTGTACCTTGACTTTTTTCGACATACTATACTATAGCTTTTTCATCACTTTTTTAACATACTATACTATGGCTTTTTCATCCCTTTTTTCAACATACTATACTATGGCTTTTTCATCCCTTTTTTCGACATACTATACTATGGCTTTTTTCGACACACGATACTATGGCTTTTTATCACTTTTGGACATACTATAATATGACTTTTTTAGAGATACTATACTATGGCTTTTTCATCCCTTTTTTCGACATACTATACTATGACATTTTTGACATACTATACTATGACATTTTTTGACATACTATGCTATGGTTTTTTTTACCACTTTCTTGGACATACTATACTATGACTTTTTCATCACTTTTTTAACATACTATACTATGGCTTTTTTTGACATACTATACTATGGCTTTTTCATCCCTTTTTTCGACATACTATATGGCTTTTTTTGACGGACTATACTATGACTTTTTTTGACATACTATGGCTTTTTTATCACTTTTTTGGACATACTATACTATGACTTTTTTCGACATACTATACTATGACTTTTTTTGACACACTATACTATGGCTTTTTCATCCCTTTTTTCGACATATTGTACTATGACCTTTTTCATCACTTTTTTAACATACTATACTATGACTTTTTTCGACATACTATACTATAGCTTTTTCATCACTTTTTTAACATACTATACTATGGCTTTTTCATCCCTTTTTTCAACATACTATACTATGGCTTTTTCAACCCTTTTTTCGACATACTATACTATGGCTTTTTTCGACACACGATACTATGGCTTTTTATCACTTTTGGACATACTATAATATGACTTTTTTAGACATACTATAATATGACTTTTTTAGAGATACTATACTATGGCTTTTTCATCCCTTTTTTCGACATACTATACTATGACATTTTTGACATACTATACTATGACATTTTTTGACATACTATGCTATGGTTTTTTTTACCACTTTCTTGGACATACTATACTATGACTTTTTCATCACTTTTTTAACATACTATACTATGGCTTTTTTCGACATACTATACTATGGCTTTTTCATCCCTTTTTTCGACATACTATATGGCTTTTTTTGACGGATTATACTATGACTTTTTTTGACATACTATGGCTTTTTTATCACTTTTTTGGACATACTATACTATGACTTTTTTCGACATACTATACTATGACTTTTTTTGACACACTATACTATGGCTTTTTCATCCCTTTTTTCGACATATTGTACTATGACTTTTTTCATCACTTTTTTTTAACATACTATACTATGACTTTTTTGGACATACTATACTATGGTTTTTTCAACACTTTTTTAACATATATACTATGTCTTTTTTCGACATATTGTACCTTGACTTTTTTCGACATACTATACTATAGCTTTTTCATCACTTTTTTAACATACTATACTATGACTTTTTTCGACATACTATACTATAGCTTTTTCATCACTTTTTTAACATACTATACTATGGCTTTTTCATCCCTTTTTTCGACATACTATACTATGGCTTTTTTCGACACACGATACTATGGCTTTTTATCACTTTTGGACATACTATAATATGACTTTTTTAGACATACTATAATATGACTTTTTTAGAGATACTATACTATGGCTTTTTCATCCCTTTTTTCGACATACTATACTATGACATTTTTGACATACTATACTATGACATTTTTTGACATACTATGCTATGGTTTTTTTTACCACTTTCTTGGACATACTATACTATGACTTTTTCATCACTTTTTTAACATACTATACTATGGCTTTTTTTGACATACTATACTATGGCTTTTTCATCCCTTTTTTCGACATACTATATGGCTTTTTTTGACGGACTATACTATGACTTTTTTTGACATACTATGGCTTTTTTATCACTTTTTTGGACATACTATACTATGACTTTTTTCGACACACTATACTATGGCTTTTTCATCCCTTTTTTCGACATATTGTACTATGACTTTTTTCATCACTTTTTTTTAACATACTATACTATGGCTTTTTTCGACATACTATACTATGGCTTTTTATCACTTTTTTGGAAATACTATACTATGGCTTTTTTGGACATACTATACTATAACTTATTTGGACATACTATACTATGGCTTTTTCATCCCTTTTTATGTCTTTTTTGGACATGCTATACTATGACTTATTTGGACATACTATACTAATGGCTTTTTCATCCCTTTTTTGGACATGCTATGCTATGACTTTTTTCGACACACTATACTATAACTTATTTGGACATACTATACTATGGCTTTTTCATCCCTTTTTATGTCTTTTTTGGACATGCTATACTATGACTTTTTTCGACATACTATACTATGGCTTTTTCATCCCTTTCTTCGACATGCTATACTATGACTTTTTTCGACACACTATACTATGGCTTTTTCATCACTTTTTTAACATACTATATGCCTTTTTTGACATACTATACTATGACTTTTTTGACATACTATACTATGACTTTTTTCGACATACTATACTATGGCTTTTTCATCACTTTTTTAACATACTATATGCCTTTTTTGACATACTATACTATGACTTTTTTGACATACTATACTAAGGCTGTTTTGACATACTATACTATGGCTTTTTTATCACTTTTTTGGACATACTATACTATGACTTTTTTAGACATACCTATATTATGGCTTTTTTCGACACACTATACTATGGCTTTTTCAACACTTTTTTAACATATATACTATGTCTTTTTTCGACATATTGTACCTTGACTTTTTTCGACATACTATACTATAGCTTTTTCATCACTTTTTTAACATACTATACTATGGCTTTTTCATCCCTTTTTTCAACATACTATACTATGGCTTTTTCAACCCTTTTTTCGACATACTATACTATGGCTTTTTTCGACACACGATACTATGGCTTTTTATCACTTTTGGACATACTATAATATGACTTTTTTAGACATACTATAATATGACTTTTTTAGAGATACTATACTATGGCTTTTTCATCCCT
This sequence comes from Sander lucioperca, assembly GCF_008315115.2. Lineage (NCBI taxonomy): Eukaryota > Metazoa > Chordata > Actinopteri > Perciformes > Percidae > Sander > Sander lucioperca. The sequence goes on from NC_050174.1 coordinate 20,780,826, forward strand.
TTTTTCGACATACTATACTATGACATTTTTGACATACTATACTATGACATTTTTTGACATACTATGCTATGGTTTTTTTTACCACTTTCTTGGACATACTATACTATGACTTTTTCATCACTTTTTTAACATACTATACTATGGCTTTTTTCGACATACTATACTATGGCTTTTTCATCCCTTTTTTCGACATACTATATGGCTTTTTTTGACGGATTATACTATGACTTTTTTTGACATACTATGGCTTTTTTATCACTTTTTTGGACATACTATACTATGACTTTTTTCGACATACTATACTATGACTTTTTTTGACACACTATACTATGGCTTTTTCATCCCTTTTTTCGACATATTGTACTATGACTTTTTTCATCACTTTTTTTTAACATACTATACTATGGCTTTTTTCGACATACTATACTATGGCTTTTTATCACTTTTTTGGAAATACTATACTATGGCTTTTTTGGACATACTATACTATAACTTATTTGGACATACTATACTATGGCTTTTTCATCCCTTTTTATGTCTTTTTTGGACATGCTATACTATGACTTATTTGGACATACTATACTAATGGCTTTTTCATCCCTTTTTTGGACATGCTATGCTATGACTTTTTTCGACACACTATACTATAACTTATTTGGACATACTATACTATGGCTTTTTCATCCCTTTTTATGTCTTTTTTGGACATGCTATACTATGACTTTTTTCGACATACTATACTATGGCTTTTTCATCCCTTTCTTCGACATGCTATACTATGACTTTTTTCGACACACTATACTATGGCTTTTTCATCACTTTTTTAACATACTATATGCCTTTTTTGACATACTATACTATGACTTTTTTGACATACTATACTATGACTTTTTTCGACATACTATACTATGGCTTTTTCATCACTTTTTTAACATACTATATGCCTTTTTTGACATACTATACTATGACTTTTTTGACATACTATACTAAGGCTGTTTTGACATACTATACTATGGCTTTTTTATCACTTTTTTGGACATACTATACTATGACTTTTTTAGACATACCTATATTATGGCTTTTTTCGACACACTATACTATGGCTTTTTATCACTTTTGGACATACTATAATATGACTTTTTTAGACAAACTATACTATGGCTTTTTCATCCCTTTCTTCGACATACTATACTATGACTTTTTCATCAATTTTTTGGACATACTATACTATGGCTTTTTTCGACATACTATATTATGGCTTTTTCATCCCTTTTTTCGACATGCTATACTATGACTTCTTTCGACACACTATACTTTGGCTTTATCATCACTTTTTTGGACATACTATACTATGACTTTTTTGGACATACTTATACTATGGCTTTTTTCGACACACTATACTATGGCTTTTTATCACTTTTGGACATACTATAATATGACTTTTTTAGACATACTATACTATGGCTTTTTCATCCCTTTCTTCGACATACTATACTGTGACTTTATTTGACATACTATACTATGGCTTTTTTACCACTTTCTTGGACATACTATACTATGACTTTTTCATCACTTTTTAACATACTATACTATGGCTTTTTTTGACATACTATATTATGACTTATTTGGAGATACTATACTATGGCTTTTTCATCCCTTTTTTATGTCTTTTTTGGACATACTATGCTATGGCTTTGTCGTCCCTTTTGTAACCTACTATACTATGACTTTATTCAAAATACTATACTATTGCTTTTTCATCACTTTTTTGACATGCTATACTATGACTTTTTTCGACATACTATACTATGGCTTTTTCATCACTTTTTTAACATACTATACTATGGCTTTTTCATCCCTTTTTTGACATGCTATACTATGACTTTTTTGGACATACTATACTATGGCTTTTTCATCACTTTTTTAACATACTATACTATGACTTTTTTGACACACTATACTATGGCTTTTTTTATCACTTTTTTGGACATACTATACTATGACTTTTTTGGACATACTTATACTATGGCTTTTTTCGACACACTATACTATGGCTTTTTATCACTTTTGGACATACTATAATATGACTTTTTTAGACATACTATACTATGGCTTTGTCATCCCTTTTGTAACCTACTATACTATGACTTTATTCAAAATACTATACTATTGCTTTTTCATCACTTTTTTGACATGCTATACTATGACTTTTTTCGACATACTATACTATGGCTTTTTCATCACTTTTTTAACATACTATACTATGACTTTTTTTCGACATACTATAATTTGACTTTTTCATCCCTTTTTTAACATACTATACTATGGCTTTTTCATCCCTTTTTTAACATACTATACTATGGCTTTTTCATCCTTTTTTTAACATACTATACTATGACTTTTTCATCCCTTTTTTAACATACTATACTACGGCTTTTTCATCCCTTTTTTGGACATACTATATATACTATGACTTTTTTTCGACATACTATACTATGGCTTTTTCATCACTTTTTTAACATACTATAATATGGCTTTTTACGACTATGACTTATTTGGAGATACTATACTATGGCTTTTTCATCCCTTTTTTATGTCTTTTTTGGACGTACTATACTATGGCTTTGTCGTCCCTTTTGTAACATAATATACTATGACTTTTTTGAAAATACTATACTATTGCTTTTTTATCACTTTTTTCGACATACTATACTATGGCTTTTTCATCCCTTTTTTCGACATACTATACAATGACTTATTTGGACATACGATACTATAGCTTTGTCATCCCTTTTGTAACATCCTATACCATAACTTTTTTGGACATACTATATACTATGACTTTTTTCGACATACTATACTGTGGCTTTTTCATCAATTTTTTCGACATGCTATACTATGACTTTTTTGGACACACTATACTATGTCTTTTTATCACTTTTTTGGACATACTATACTATGACTTTTTTCGACATACTATACTATGGCTTTTTCATCCATTTTTTTGACATGCTATACTATGGCTTTTTTCAATATACTATACTATGGCTTTTTCATCACTTTTTTAACATACTATAATATGGCTTTTTACGACATACTATACTATGACTTATTTGGAGATACTATACTATGGCTTTTTCATCCCTTTTTTATGTCTTTTCTGGACATACTATGCTATGGCTTTGTCGTCCCTTTTGTAACATACTATACTATGACTTTTTTCAAAATACTATACTATTACTTTTTCATCACTTTTTTCTACATACTATACGATGACTTATTTGGACATACGATACTATAGCTTTGTCATCCCTTTTGTAACATACTATACCATGACTTTTTTGGACATACTATACTATGACTTTTTTTGACATACTATACTGTGGCTTTTTCATCCATTTTTTCGACATGCTATACTATGACTTTTTTTGACATACTATACTATGTCTTTTTATCACTTTTTTGGACATACTATACTATGACTTTTCGACATAATATACTGTGGCTTTTTCATCCATTTTTTCGACATGCTATACTATGACTTTTTTGACATACTATAGTATGGCTTTTTCATCCCTTTTTTCGACATACTATACTGTGGCTTATTTGGACATACGATATTATAGCTTTGTCATCCCTTTTGTAACATCCTATACCATGACTTTTTTGGACATACTATACTATGACTTTTTTCGACATACTATACTATGACTTTTTTCGACATACTATACTATGACTTTTTTCGACATACTATACTATGACTTTTTTGGACATACGATACTATAGCTTTGTCATCCCTTTTGTAACATACTATACCATGACTTTTTTGGACATACTATACTATGACTTTTTTCGACATAATATACTGTGGCTTTTTCATCCCTTTTTTCGAAATGCTACACTATGACTTTTTTCGACACACAATACTATGGCTTTTTTGACATACTATGCTATGGCTTTTTCATCCCTTTTTTCGAAATGCTACACTATGACTTTTTTCGACACACAATACTATGACTTTTTTGGACATACTTATACTATGGCTTTTTTCGACACACTATACCATGGCTTTTTATCACTTTTGGACGTACTATAATATGACTTTTTTAGACATACTATACTATGGCTTTTTCATCCCTTTCTTCGACATACTATACTGTGACTTTATTTGACATACTATACTATGGCTTTTTTACCACTTTCTTGGACATACTATACTATGGCTTTTTTCGACATACTATATTATGGCTTTTTCATCCCTTTTTCGACATGCTATACTATGGCTTTTTCATCACTTTTTTAAAATACTATACTATGACTTTTTTCGACATACTATACTATGGCTTTTTCATCCCTTTTTTGGAAATGCTACACTATGACTTTTTTCGACACACAATACTATGGCTTTTTCATCACTTTGTTAACATACTATACTATGACTTTTTTTCGACATACTATATTCTGGCTTTTTCATCACTTTGTTAACATACTATACTATGACTTTTTTCAACATACTATACTATGGCTTTTTCATCCCTTTTTTCAACAAACTATATGCCTTTTTTGACATACTATACTATGTCTTTTTTGACATACTATACTATGGCTTTTTTACCACTTTCTTGGACATACTTATACTATGACTTTTTTCGACACACTATACTATGTCTTTTTATCACTTTTTTGGACATACTATACTATGACTTTTTTCGACATACTATACTATGGCTTTTTCATCCATTTTTTGGACATACTATACTCTGGGTTTTTCATCACTTTTTTTAACATACTATACTATGGCTTTTTATCACTTTTTTGGACGTACTATACTATGGCGTTTTTCGACATACTATACTATGACTTATTTGGACATACTATACCATGGCTTTTTCATCCCTTTTGTAACATACTGTACTATGACTTTTTTCGACATACTATATTCTGGCTTTTTCATCCCTTTTTTCAACAAACTATATGCCTTTTTTGACATACTATACTATGTCTTTTTCGAAATATTATACTATGGCTTTTTCATCCATTTTTTCGACATACTATACTATGGCTTTTTCATCACTTTTTTAACATACTATACTATGACTTTTTTCGACATACTATATTCTGGCTTTTTCATCACTTTGTTAACATACTATACTATGACTTTTTTCAACATACTATACTATGGCTTTTTCATCCCTTTTTTCAACAAACTATATGCCTTTTTTGACATACTATACTATGTCTTTTTTGACATACTATACTATGGCTTTTTTACCACTTTCTTGGACATACTTATACAATGGTTTTTTTCGACATGCTATACTTTGGCTTTTTCATCCCTTTTTTCGACATGCTATACTATGACTTTTTTCGACACACTATACTATGTCTTTTTATCACTTTTTTGGACATACTATACTATGACTTTTTTCGACATACTATACTATGGCTTTTTCATCCATTTTTTGGACATACTATACTCTGGGTTTTTCATCACTTTTTTTAACATACTATACTATGGCTTTTTATCACTTTTTTGGACGTACTATACTATGGCGTTTTTCGACATACTATACTATGACTTATTTGGACATACTATACCATGGCTTTTTCATCCCTTTTGTAACATACTGTACTATGACTTTTTTCGACACACTATACTATTGCTTTTTCATCCCTTTTTTTGACATACTATACTATAACTTTTTTCGACACACTATACTATGTCTTTTTATCACTTTTTTGGACATACTATACTATGTCTTTTTATCACTTTTTTGTACATACTATACTATGACTTTTTCATCCTTTTGTAACATACTATACTATGATGTTTTTTGACACACTATACTATGTTTTTTTATCACTTTTTTGGACATACTATACTATGGCTTTTTTTATCACTTTTTTGGACATACTATACTATGACTTTTTTCAACACACTATACTATGGCTTTTTATCACTTTTGGACATACTATAATATGACTTTTTTAGACATACTATACTATGGCTTTTTCATCCCTTTCTTTGACATACTATACTGTGACTTAATTTGACATACTATACTATGGCTTTTTTCGACATGCTATATTATTTCTTTTTCATCCCTTTTTTTGAAACGCTATACTATGACTTTTTTTGACACGGCTTTTTCATCACTTTTTTGGACATACTATACTATGGCTTTTTCATCACTTTTTTAAAATACTATACTATGGCTTTTTTCGACATACTATATTATGGCTTTTTCATCCCTTTTTTCGACATGCTATACTATGACTTCTTTCGACACACTATACTATGGCTTTTTCATCACTTTTTTGGACATACTATACTATGACTTTTTTTGGACATACTATACTATGGCTTTTTACGACATACTATACTATGACTTATTTGGAGATACTATACTATGGCTTTTTCATCCATTTTTTGGACATACTATACTCTGGGTTTTTCATCAGTTTTTTAACATACTATACTATGGCTTTTTCATTCCTTTTTTATGTCTTTTTTGGACATACTATACTATGGCTTTGTCATCCCTTTTGTAACATACCATACTATGACTTTTTTCGACACACTATACTATGGCTTTTTCATCACTTTTTTAACATACTATACTATGGCTTTTTCATCCCTTTTTTAACATACTATAATATGTCTTTTTACGACATACTATACTATGACTTATTTGGAGATAATACTATGGCTTTTTCATCCCTTTTTTGTCTTTTTTGGACATACTATACTATGGCTTTGTCGTCCCTTTTGTAACATACTATACTGTGACTTTTTTCAAAATACTATACTATTGCTTTTTCATCACTTTTTTCGACATACTATACTATGACTTATTTGGACATACGATACTATAGCTTTGTCATCCCTTTTGTAACATACTTTACCATGACTTTTTTGGACATACTATACTATGTCTTTTTATCACTTTTTTGGACATACTATACTATGACTTTTTTCGACATAATATACTCTGGCTTCTTCATGCCTTTTTTCGACATGCTATACTATAACTTTTTTCGACACACTATACTATGTCTTTTTATCACTTTTTTCGACATACTATACTATGACTTTTTTGGACATACGATACTATACCTTTTTATCACTTTTTTGGACATACTATACTATGGCTTTTTCATCCATTTTTTGGACATACTATACTCTGGGTTTTTCATCACTTTTTTTAACATACTATACTATGGCTTTTTATCACTTTTTTGGACGTACTATACTATGGCGTTTTTCGACATACTATACTATGACTTATTTGGACATACTATACCATGGCTTTTTCATCCCTTTTGTAACATACTGTACTATGACTTTTTTCGACACTATACTATTGCTTTTTCATCCCTTTTTTTGACATACTATACTATGTCTTTTTATCACTTTTTTGGACATACTATACTATGTCTTTTTATCACTTTTTTGTACATACTATACTATGACTTTTTCATCCTTTTGTAACATACTATACTATGACGTTTTTTGACACACTATACTATGTTTTTTTATCACTTTTTTGGACATACTATACTATGGCTTTTTTTATCACTTTTTTGGACATACTATACTATGACTTTTTTTATCACTTTTTTGGACATACTATACTATGACTTTTTTGGACATACTTATACTATGGCTTTTTTCAACACACTATACTATGGCTTTTTATCACTTTTGGACATACTATAATATGACTTTTTTAGACATACTATACTATGGCTTTTTCATCCCTTTCTTTGACATACTATACTGTGACTTTATTTGACATACTATACTATGGCTTTTTTCGACATGCTATATTATTTCTTTTTCATCCCTTTTTTCGACATGCTATACTATGACTTTTTTCGACACGGCTTTTTCATCACTTTTTTGGACATACTATACTATGGCTTTTTCATCACTTTTTTAAAATACTATACTATGGCTTTTTTCGACATACTATATTATGGCTTTTTCATCCCTTTTTTCGACATGCTATACTATGACTTCTTTCGACACACTATACTATGGCTTTTTCATCACTTTTTTGGACATACTATACTATGACTTTTTTTGGACATACTATACTATGGCTTTTTACGACATACTATACTATGACTTATTTGGAGATACTATACTATGGCTTTTTCATCCATTTTTTGGACATACTATACTCTGGGTTTTTCATCAGTTTTTTAACATACTATACTATGGCTTTTTCATCCCTTTTCTATGTCTTTTTTGGACATACTATACTATGGCTTTGTCATCCCTTTTGTAACATACCATACTATGACTTTTTTCGACACACTATACTATGGCTTTTTCATCACTTTTTTAACATACTATACTATGGCTTTTTCATCCCTTTTTTAACATACTATAATATGTCTTTTTACGACATACTATACTATGACTTATTTGGAGATAATACTATGGCTTTTTCATCCCTTTTTTGTCTTTTTTGGACATACTATACTATGGCTTTGTCGTCCCTTTTGTAACATACTATACTGTGACTTTTTTCAAAATACTATACTATTGCTTTTTCATCACTTTTTTCGACATACTATACTATGACTTATTTGGACATACGATACTATAGCTTTGTCATCCCTTTTGTAACATACTTTACCATGACTTTTTTGGACATACTATACTATGTCTTTTTATCACTTTTTTGGACATACTATACTATGACTTTTTTCGACATAATATACTCTGGCTTCTTCATGCCTTTTTTCGACATGCTATACTATAACTTTTTTCGACACACTATACTATGTCTTTTTATCACTTTTTTCGACATACTATACTATGACTTTTTTGGACATACGATACTATACCTTTTTATCACTTTTTTGGACATACTATACTATGGCTTTTTCATCCATTTTTTGGACATACTATACTCTGGGTTTTTCATCACTTTTTTTAACATACTATACTATGGCTTTTTATCACTTTTTTGGACGTACTATACTATGGCGTTTTTCGACATACTATACTATGACTTATTTGGACATACTATACCATGGCTTTTTCATCCCTTTTGTAACATACTGTACTATGACTTTTTTCGACACTATACTATTGCTTTTTCATCCCTTTTTTTGACATACTATACTATGTCTTTTTATCACTTTTTTGGACATACTATACTATGTCTTTTTATCACTTTTTTGTACATACTATACTATGACTTTTTCATCCTTTTGTAACATACTATACTATGACGTTTTTTGACACACTATACTATGTTTTTTTATCACTTTTTTGGACATACTATACTATGGCTTTTTTTATCACTTTTTTGGACATACTATACTATGACTTTTTTTATCACTTTTTTGGACATACTATACTATGGCTTTTTTTATCACTTTTTTGGACATACTATACTATGGCTTTTTTTATCACTTTTTTGGACATACTATACTATGACTTTTTTATCACTTTTTTGGACATACTATACTATGGCTTTTTTATCACTTTTTTGGACATACTATACTATGACTTTTTTGGACATACTTATACTATGGCTTTTTTCAACACACTATACTATGGCTTTTTATCACTTTTGGACATACTATAATATGACTTTTTTAGACATACTATACTATGGCTTTTTCATCCCTTTCTTTGACATACTATACTGTGACTTTATTTGACATACTATACTATGGCTTTTTTCGACATGCTATATTATTTCTTTTTCATCCCTTTTTTTTGAAACGCTATACTATGACTTTTTTTGACACGGCTTTTTCATCACTTTTTTGGACATACTATACTATGGCTTTTTCATCACTTTTTTAAAATACTATACTATGGCTTTTTTGGACATACTATATTATGGCTTTTTCATCCCTTTTTTCGACATGCTATACTATGACTTCTTTCGACACACTATACTATGGCTTTTTCATCACTTTTTTGGACATACTATACTATGACTTTTTTTGGACATACTATACTATGGCTTTTTACGACATACTATACTATGACTTATTTGGAGATACTATACTATGGCTTTTTCATCCATTTTTTGGACATACTATACTCTGGGTTTTTCATCAGTTTTTTAACATACTATACTATGGCTTTTTCATCCCTTTTCTATGTCTTTTTTGGACATACTATACTATGGCTTTGTCATCCCTTTTGTAACATACCATACTATGACTTTTTTCGACACACTATACTATGGCTTTTTCATCACTTTTTTAACATACTATACTATGGCTTTTTCATCCCTTTTTTAACATACTATAATATGTCTTTTTACGACATACTATACTATGACTTATTTGGAGATAATACTATGGCTTTTTCATCCCTTTTTTGTCTTTTTTGGACATCCTATACTATGGCTTTGTCGTCCCTTTTGTAACATACTATACTGTGACTTTTTTCAAAATACTATACTATTGCTTTTTCATCACTTTTTTCGACATACTATACTATGACTTATTTGGACATACGATACTATAGCTTTGTCATCCCTTTTGTAACATACTTTACCATGACTTTTTTGGACATACTATACTATGTCTTTTTATCACTTTTTTGGACATACTATACTATGACTTTTTTCGACATAATATACTCTGGCTTCTTCATGCCTTTTTTCGACATGCTATACTATAACTTTTTTCGACACACTATACTATGTCTTTTTATCACTTTTTTCGACATACTATACTATGACTTTTTTGGACATACGATACTATACCTTTTTATCACTTTTTTGGACATACTATACTATGGCTTTTTCATCCATTTTTTGGACATACTATACTCTGGGTTTTTCATCACTTTTTTTAACATACTATACTATGGCTTTTTATCACTTTTTTGGACGTACTATACTATGGCGTTTTTCGACATACTATACTATGACTTATTTGGACATACTATACCATGGCTTTTTCATCCCTTTTGTAACATACTGTACTATGACTTTTTTCGACACTATACTATTGCTTTTTCATCCCTTTTTTTGACATACTATACTATGTCTTTTTATCACTTTTTTGGACATACTATACTATGTCTTTTTATCACTTTTTTGTACATACTATACTATGACTTTTTCATCCTTTTGTAACATACTATACTATGACGTTTTTTGACACACTATACTATGTTTTTTTATCACTTTTTTGGACATACTATACTATGGCTTTTTTATCACTTTTTTGGACATACTATAATATGACTTTTTTTATCACTTTTTTGGACATACTATACTATGGCTTTTTTTATCACTTTTTTGGACATACTATACTATGGCTTTTTTTATCACTTTTTTGGACATACTATACTATGACTTTTTTTATCACTTTTTTGGACATACTATACTATGGCTTTTTTTATCACTTTTTTGGACATACTATACTATGACTTTTTTGGACATACTTATACTATGGCTTTTTTCAACACACTATACTATGGCTTTTTATCACTTTTGGACATACTATAATATGACTTTTTTAGACATACTATACTATGGCTTTTTCATCCCTTTCTTTGACATACTATACTGTGACTTTATTTGACATACTATACTATGGCTTTTTTCGACATGCTATATTATTTCTTTTTCATCCCTTTTTTTTGAAACGCTATACTATGACTTTTTTTGACACGGCTTTTTCATCACTTTTTTGGACATACTATACTATGGCTTTTTCATCACTTTTTTAAAATACTATACTATGGCTTTTTTGGACATACTATATTATGGCTTTTTCATCCCTTTTTTCGACATGCTATACTATGACTTCTTTCGACACACTATACTATGGCTTTTTCATCACTTTTTTGGACATACTATACTATGACTTTTTTTGGACATACTATACTATGGCTTTTTACGACATACTATACTATGACTTATTTGGAGATACTATACTATGGCTTTTTCATCCATTTTTTGGACATACTATACTCTGGGTTTTTCATCAGTTTTTTAACATACTATACTATGGCTTTTTCATCCCTTTTCTATGTCTTTTTTGGACATACTATACTATGGCTTTGTCATCCCTTTTGTAACATACCATACTATGACTTTTTTCGACACACTATACTATGGCTTTTTCATCACTTTTTTAACATACTATACTATGGCTTTTTCATCCCTTTTTTAACATACTATAATATGTCTTTTTACGACATACTATACTATGACTTATTTGGAGATAATACTATGGCTTTTTCATCCCTTTTTTGTCTTTTTTGGACATCCTATACTATGGCTTTGTCGTCCCTTTTGTAACATACTATACTGTGACTTTTTTCAAAATACTATACTATTGCTTTTTCATCACTTTTTTCGACATACTATACTATGACTTATTTGGACATACGATACTATAGCTTTGTCATCCCTTTTGTAACATACTATAATATGACTTTTTTCGACATACTATACTGTGGCTTTTTCATCCATTTTTTGGACATGCTATACTATGACTTTTTATCACTTTTTTCGACATAATATACTCTGGCTTTTTCATCCCTTTTTTCGACATGCTATACTATAACTTTTTTCGACACACTATACTATGTCTTTTTATCACTTTTTTCGACATACTATACTATGACTTTTTTGGACATACGATACTATACCTTTGTCATCCCTTTTGTAACATACTTAACCATGACTTTTTTGGACATACTATAATATGACTTTTTTCGACATACTATACTGTGGCTTTTTCATCCATTTTTTCGACATGCTATACTATGACTTTTTTCGACATACTATACTATGGCTTTTTCATCCCTTTTTTCGAAAAGCTACACTATGACTTTTTTTGACATACTATACTATTGCTTTTTCATCACTTTTTTTGACATACTATACTATTGCTTTTTCATCACTTTTTTTGACATACTATACTATGACTTATTTGGACATACTATACTATGGCTTTTTCATCCCTTTTTTATTTCTTTTTTGGACATACTATACTATGGCTTAGTCATCCCTTTTGTAACATAATATACTATGGCTTTTTTCAATTATACTATGGCTTTTTCATCACTTTTTTAGACATACTATACTATGACTTTTTCATCACTTTTTTAACATACTATACTATGGCTTTTTTCGACATACTATACTATGGCTTTTTCATCACTTTTTTGGACATACTATACTATGTTTTTTTTGGACATACTATACTATGGCTTTTTCATCCCTTTTTTTCGACATGCTATACTGTGACTTTTTTGACATACTATACTATGGCTTTTTTACCACTTTCTTGGACATACTATACTATGTCTTTTTATCACTTTTTTGGACATACTATACTATGTCTTTTTATCACTTTTTTGTACATACTATACTATGACTTTTTCATCCTTTTGTAACATACTGTACTATGACGTTTTTTGACATACTTATATTATGGCTTTTTTCAACACACTATACTATGGCTTTTTATCACTTTTGGACATACTATAATATGACTTTTTTAGACATACTATACTATGGCTTTTTCATCCCTTTCTTTGACATACTATACTGTGACTTTATTTGACATACTATACTATGACTTTTTTGGACATACTTATACTATGGCTTTTTTCAACACACTATACTATGGCTTTTTATCACTTTTGGACATACTATAATATGACTTTTTTAGACATACTATACTATGGCTTTTTCATCCCTTTCTTTGACATACTATACTGTGACTTTATTTGACATACTATATATACTATGGCTTTTTTCGACATGCTATATTATTTCTTTTTCATCCCTTTTTTTGAAACGCTATACTATGACTTTTTTTGACACGGCTTTTTCATCACTTTTTTGGACATACTATACTATGGCTTTTTCATCACTTTTTTAAAATACTATACTATGACTTTTTTTGACACGGCTTTTTCATCACTTTTTTGGACATACTATATTATGGCTTTTTCATCCCTTTTTTCGACATGCTATACTATGACTTCTTTCGACACACTATACTATGGCTTTTTCATCACTTTTTTGGACATACTATGCTATGACTTTTTTTGGACATACTATACTATGACTTTTTCATCACTTTTTTGGACATACTATACTATGACTTTTTTTGGACATACTATACTATGGCTCTTTACGACATACTATACTATGACTTATTTGGAGATACTATACTATTGCTTTTTCATCCATTTTTTGGACATACTATACTCTGGGTTTTTCATCAGTTTTTTAACATACTATACTATGGCCTTTTTACCACTTTCTTGGACATACTATACTATGGTTTTTTTGACATACTATACTATGGCTTTTTATCACTTTTTTGGATATACTATTTTATGAATTTTTCATCACTTTTTTAACATACTATACTATGGCTTTTTTCGACATACTATACTATTGCTTTTTTACCACTTTCTTGGACATACTATACTATGGCTTTTTTCGACATACTATACTATGGCTATTTTATGGCTTTTTTGACATACTATACTATCGCTTCTTTACACTTTCTTGGACATACTATACTATGGCTTTTTTGGACATACTATACTATGGCTTTTTTGGACATACTATACTATGGCTTTTTTGGACATACTATACTATGGCTTTTTCATCCCTTTTTATGTCTTTTTTGGATATACTATACTATGACTTTTTCCACATATCATGCTGCGTTACTTGTGACTGGGAGGTAGAATGGTTGTCCCATGACCAGCCACATTCAACACACTATACCATTATCATGACCATATAAATAAACATACATCAGACTTATAAGGTGCGTTTTAAAGTTCTCAAAGAAGCTTTACATGAGTGTATTTCATACAACAGGGTTCTCATAGTCATGGAAAACCTGGACATTTTTTTCAAAATCTCATTTTCCAGGCTTAGAAAAGTTCTGGTTCTTTGTAAAATCCTTTAACATTTTGGAAAAGTCCTTGGATTTTGTTTTCAGTCATCTTGGGTGGATAACCTTTAACACAGGGGTCTCCAACACGTTGCTCGCAAGCTTGCGAGCAGGTTTCCAGTAGCTCGCCAATAAGTTGACAGACTGAGACACAAAATGATGACGATATTAAAAAGTGAGGCTTTGCGGCCAAAGAAGTGTAAAGTGGTTATGTTTTCTTGGACCCTGATGAGAATAATTTCAGTGACGTGGCTGGTCAGACTATGTGGCCAATAAAAAGTGTAAAATAGTCATGAACCTTGACGTGACGTTAATATTTTTAATATTAATATTTTAAGCTTTGGCTATTGCAATTTCATACGTATACAAACAGTAGCTTCATTCAGCTTATGTGTGTTGTGTAAATAAATGTAAGCGATGTGATGCAAGTAGCTCTTGGCCACTTTCCTTTTTTTTAAAGTAGCCCTCAGATAAAGAAAGGCTGGAGACCACTGCCTTAACATAATGAAACATAACGTCATTTTTTTTTTTGTGTAGATGTTGACGTTACGTAGCTCTGATACGTGTTGATGTGTGATGTAGTGGTTCCGCCTCTCCCTCCATTAATGCCAGCTAGCTGAAATTATGTTTAATTAGTTAATATCTGATATGTTTGAATAACTCCGGGCAAGTGTACATCTATATTTCACATATTATAGTATGTAGGCTACATACACGTTGCCGCATTGCTTTTCAGACTTGCATCCAGAAATTATTTTACAATACATGAAAAATATGAACCTAACCCCGTGTTTGAGATTGATAAAGGTTAATGTTTATTAGCATGCAATATTTAACATTTGGAGTATACTACACCGTTCTGTTTGGGTTATACATTGTAAATGGTCATGGAAAACGTTTGACGTATTTTTTCCATCAAAATGTGTAGGAACCATGCTACAAATACAAAAAACAAGCAGTAATAATTCTAATAAAGACAATAAGATAAGATTGCAAATTATGTACAGTTGGTTATTGCCTCGTTGGGGGAAAAAAAAGCTTCAAAAATGTATTACTTGTCACACGTGCTGTTCTGATGGATGTTAAAATTGCACTTAATGCACAATTTTGACATTTCTTTTTTTCATTATTGCACAAGCTATGACTGCCCTCAGCATGTCCGCATCTGCAGGTACCAACTGTGAACTGAAAGACGCTACACACCGTAGAGCAGCAGACTTGGTATTCTTTTCACATTACATCGACATACACATTTTGACGAGTGCAGCTTTAAACTTTCTTTTGAGAGATATAACTAGCAACGTTAAGCAATACAATATCAATGCTGGATTAACATGACAAAGAGGACAACTACTCTGAAACCAAACAAGGATGAGTCAATTCATCATGAGTTATCATCATCATGTTATGCTACTTAACACTCACACATACATTTATCTCAGTTGTAGTTACCAGCCTAGTTCCTTTTCAGATCAAGATTGTATACATCAAACATATGAATTGCTATGGATGAAACTACCCGACAGTAAATACAGTTTACATACAATTTAGCTCTGCCTTGACAACAGACAGATGCTGCTTGGACAGTAATGAATCAGGAATAAAATTCCAATAGTATCTACATAATAAATCTAACACTTTCAATTGAGCCATTACATAATGAGTACATTTACGTTTGAAACTTTACACTAATACTTGTATACTTCAACTTAAGTAAAATATTGAATACAGGACTTTTTTTTAATTGTGGTATTGCTACTTGTACTGATGTAAAAATACTTTTTCTACCACTGACAGACAAAGGAAGTACAACAAATAGTTAGGCATTAAGCACACCTGTAGGCCTGTGTAAACATGTCAACTTTATTATAGATATGTGATGTGCATACATCTCAAATGAGCCACGATCTGAGCTGCGTCATCATATCGCCTACATCTGGAGCTGTGTGAATAGGACAGTGTGGTGGGGGGAGTGGGGGGTGGAGGGTTTTTTTGTTGAGGGGGGGGTGGGGTGGGGGTGGGGCAGTGTAGAAGTTTTGATCTTTCTCACCCTGAACTCCTCTAGGAGCCGGTACGTTTTGCCCCCGTAGACACAGACCCTGGCCATGGCCTCGCACACCGGGCAGCATTCCTTGTATCCCATCCGCGTGCACCGGGGGTGGATGCGGGGACACTTGGGTCGGATGCACACGGGACCGTCCACGGTGCACGTGCACGGACACGCCGTGGGGCTCGGGTAATAAACCTCTCCGATGCCGTAAACAAAGCCGTGGTCGTCGATGCACCACTTCCCCCGGTAGTCCGCGAACTCGTAGTCCAGGTCGCTTTTGGAGGAGTACTCCGCCGCCACCGCGAGCTCCGCCACGCGCCCCGGGCCGTGCGGCAGCAGCAGCAGAAGCAGAACCAGAACCAGCGCGGTGGAGAGGCGGCTGAGCGCGCGGGGCTCGTGGCTCATGGTGAACAGGTTACCCGCACCGACAACGGGACTGACCATCTGTGTGACTGCTGCGCTCCGGTGCGCTTCTCCCCCCCCGCGTCAGGGGCGCCGCTGACGCCGATACATGCATGCGCGTCAGTCCGGAGTGTCACTAATACCCTTTCTCAAAAACACACGTATGCAGCCCAAACCTCTAGGTGTGACTTCATAACTTTGGCAACCGAAAATTAGATTAGGCTTACCGCTACTCAACTGATTGATAGTAAACGATTTGGTCTTTAAAGCTACCGAAGAGAATAGATGATGTGCAGTCACGCCTGAAGTGCGCGGGACACCACCCTCATTGGCAGGCCCGGATTAACAGTGGGGTGACTTAAGGGGAGCACATTCTCCCACTTTAATTAAAGACTATAGATCATGACATCTTATTTTTTTTGCTCTTCAAATTTCACTGTGCTTTTAGTCAGGTAGGATATTTATCTTTTCAAATTGTTTTATTTTGAAAAGCACTCTAAAAATAAAAAGAAAGCTATTATTATAGATTAATTATTGTATTCAGCTGCAGTGGAGGGGCCGTCAGGGACTGTCAGTTTATATATATATATATATATATATATACTTTTTTTTTTGTTTTTGTTTTTTTAAGCATACAATTGGACTTGACGGTGGTGTCCCGTGCGCAAATTTGCATGTCCTAGGATGGCGAAGGCATGACCCGCTCTACTCTGCCTGTGATTGGCTAGTACTCGTTGCCGTCATTGGTTGGATTAGTTAGGTTAAGGCACGTGGAGTGAGATTGATTAGGGTATGTCAATCAGCATATGACCATATGAAAGGCAAGGAGAGGAGAGGAGCAGCTCAGCTGATGAGTTCAAAGTCAGACGGATTCAAACTTTTAACTTTGAAATTAAAAAAAAAAAAACATGAGAGTCTCTGTTTAAACCTCCACACGTGCTGGGGCCTTCCCTCGCCCAAACTCAGCACCGAACCGCCGACCCGCTGCAGGACTAACGACTGACGGAGGAGCTGTGAGGCGGCGTCGGGGAACGGGACCAGCGCGGGTGCGGGCTGTGAGCCAGACCTGTGCCCGCAGAGCTGAGGCCGCCGGGCCGGCCTGGTGCAGCCAGCTAAATATGTTAAAAGGTTAATAGTTTTAATAATTTTGGCACACGCCCGATATCATGTTGGTAATCTGGCCCAGCTCACTGGGCTCATCTCTGGTGGGGGTGATGTCTGCCTACAGGTGGGGGATTGACCACCTGGTGATCTGGTGCAGTCAGAACAAAAAACAGTGGAAATGACTGTGGATTTTATGAAGATCGCAGCCCCCCCCCCAATCACCCTGGGGGGACTCCACAGTCGATAGCCTACTGTTGGAGCCCTTCCGCTTCCTGGGCTCCAACATCTCCCAGCACCTCATCAAAAAAAGTCCAGCAGCGGATGTACTTCCTGCTGCAGCTGAAGAAGTTCAACCTGCCCAAATCAATGATGGTGCACTCCTACTCTGCCATAATCGAGTCCATCCTCACCTGCTCCATCACCATCTGGTCCCACAGCAAGGGCACGCTGAGGCCGGCAGGATAGATTGTGGCCAAACCACCCCCACCACCCCTACCCCGGACACAAACTGTTTAACCCCCTCCTCCTCTGGCAGGAGCCAGGACCAAAGCCTCCCGACACAAGAACAGTTTCTTCGTGTACAGCTGGCCTCCTCAACCAGAGCCGGGACCCCCACAGGGGGTTAGTAGCCTATACAGAGACTTTAAACTGAAGCCAAAACATCTGGATCGCCCCCTGGTGGCTGGCTGCAGTATAAGTTATACATCTCTCCCCCCTTTGAATAAAATCTAAGTACACAAATAAATGTTTCCCAAAGACGGTTTCTGTCATTTTAGGTAGTTTTTTTTTATCATGTCGATGTTTGGTCAAGTGTTGGTTTTTATTAGGTATTTGATGCTATAAAAACAGAATGAAACGTCATGATTGACCGCTGTGATTGACTCAATTGATCAATTTCAAGCACTAGCTGCTGGTGTGGCAGAAACACAACACAGCCACAGAAAGACTGAGAAATCATCTTTATTTGGATAGAGAAGTTCAGACAGTACAAAAGAAAGATGCAAAAAAACAAAAAATAAAACAGGCTTATTACTAAAAACAGTCCCAAGTAAGAAAACAGTCCTTTAAATGCACAAGTGACTGAGGTTACATTTGGATGAGGATAGCGTGTGCATTTCTCTGCTTGTGGTGTAAACAGGAGGAGTATGCAGTCTAAAGGAGGAACGGTCTTTAAAAAATAAATAGCCTCAACTTAATGGAGAAGCTCTTACAGATTAAATGCTAAGTGAGAAATGTGTCAGGTCTTTTTACATAAATGTGATTTATACAGGGGAACAAACAGCAATGTCAACTTTTTATACTCGATGCAAGTCACTTCACCAGCCACAGATTTTAATGAAGCACCTTGGAAACTATCATTAATAACTATTGCCTATCATTTCATTTTTTTTGTGTGTTTCTTGCACACGTTGCGTGTTTTGTCTTACACTTCAACCTCAATAACAGTTTTCCTCGACCTCAATGCTTGCAGGATCCTGGTTAGTATATAGTATAGCATGCAGAATGCGAGTGCACCACAGTAATTTAAAATGTGCCTTGCTCCCTTACTAACTTCAGACCTGGAAACTATCACAAGGTGCGTCATCCCCAGTCAAACTGAAACATGTTAGAAGATGGCATCCAATTCCAGAGTTAATGTTTATATCAATATAAAAGGCTGAATTTGAGTACATTAATCTAAAAGGTTCCACTAGATCTCTAAAAAACACAGAGAAAAAGCAGTAACAGTAGTTTTGCAAATCACACAAACTGATACAAGATTGAGGTTTTAAAATTGGAGGGGAGAACGTACGCTGAGCTTCAGACAATTGAGACTCAGAACATGAATTATGTTTATGAAATGTACCCCTTTAAGTTTGCAGCTGGGGCCTTATTTAAGGAAACCATAAGGGCTGATTTAAATGTTTATACATCAAAACTGAGCGCTATAGAAAGAACTCTATGTGGAACAGTGGGAGTTACTGGAGGTTTACATTTGAGTGTAAATTTAAAAAAAAACTAAAAAAAACAGCCATCAGCATGCACTCTCCCTACAAACTACTGCTGAAATCACTTTCTCTCTCTCCTGGTTTCATAGACGAGGAAGTATTATGGAGCAGCTGGCAACGAGTGCCCCCTCACGGTGACGCAGAATCATAGCTTCAACGAGATTTAACGAGTTCATCAACAATCGGTAACTATGTTGATAATCAATTAAGAGGTTGGTCGGTTGTTTTTTTAATTTCAAATTGCCAAGCGAAAATGCTGAACATTCTGTAGTTCCAGCCTCTTAAATGAGAGCGTTTGCTGCTTTTCTCTGCCAACTGGAAACGCACCGTAGGATTTACTGATGGATGTTTTTTACGACAATGAGGAGCAGACGGCAGTCACAGTGACGGCAGGCGTTGAGTTGGATGCCTGTATGTGACGGCCAAGCAGCCAGCGGGGTTACTGCTGACCACTTGCCATTTAACAGCCCCAGAGCATCCTGTTTGAAGTCTGTGTGGTTATTTGACACAAATCCATCAAGTGACATTGTAAGAAAAGAGGAATGGCTTGCACGGCACCTGGAACACAAACCCGGTCAAATTTCGTACGAAATTCCAATTCATTCGGTCACCAAACCAGGTTAAGCGGAGTACATTTATATAAAAAAAAAAAAAAAAAAAAAAAAAGGAAAACCTACGCAGATTTAAGTGAAATCCCAATTATCCCGTGTTACCCCAACAGCTTGGGGCTTGGCCCGGCTACATGAGGCTGGATGATGAAAAGCCTTTATCACTCTTGTATGTGAAATACATGTGTGTAACTGTTTATTGAGCATACTCTCAGACCCCTCAAGCATTCAGCACCGCCCATTCACAAGATCTGTCGATGACAGAGCCAGCATAGACGTCTCGCTGCTTCCCACACCTTGGCTGCTGCGCGACCACAGCGCTGCTGCTCCGCCCAGGCAGAGCTGCAGCGCGAGGAGGACTTCTATGGTTACCACTGTGTATCTAACAAAAACGCACTACTACATGTCATACGGCTGGCTGCCCTGGCTGGGGGGCAGAAGTGGCGGCGGCGGAGGGGCTGGCTCGTCCGAGGCGGGGGCGGGCGGAGGTGCTGCGGCCACGTTGGGATTAGGCGCGCTGGTGTTGGCTTCCTGGGCCGCCGGGGGGTCCGGGACCGCCGGGGCTGTTGCTCCCGGGGCGCTCTCTGAGGAGGGGGGGGGCATGCTGCTGCTGCTGCTGCTGCTGCTGTCGTCGCTGGGGGCAATGCTGGTAGGGGTGCTGCTCTCCCTGGGGGGCTCGGGGGGAGGGGTGGCTTTGTCAGAGGCAGAGGAGGGGGGGTCAGATGAAGGAGGTGGAGCGGGCTGGGGGTCTGAGGAGGGTTCTGCAGGTACTGCCTCATCTGGGGAGGGAATAAGGAGAGAGAGAGAGAGAGAGAGAGAGAGAGAGAGAGAGAGAGAGAGAGAGATGCTTTTAGATCAACACGTTTTCTGTAATAAAACATTTAAATAATCAATATTCAATGTTTGTATTAAATATTGCACAAGTCCATATTGCGATTTCGACAAAATTGCGATTCATTTTGCAGCCCTAAATAAATGCAGTCCATTTCATGTCCATCTGAACACTGTGGCTACCTGTCTCCATTGGTGTGGGCTTGTCCTCCTCCTTGGTCCCTGAGGTGGGGTTAGCTGGGCTGCTAGCGTTAGCACCGCCCTGCTCTGCAGCCTTGTTTCCAGCAGTCTCCTGTTGCTGCTGCTGCTGCGCCTGTTGGGCGGCTTTCTCCGCCTGCTCGGCCGCCTCGCGCTCCCTCTCCTCCGCCCGCCGCCTGGCCGCCTCTTCAGCCGCAGCCATCTCCGCTGCCAGCTTGTCCATGTCCACCTCCACCTTCTGACTGCACAGCTGGAGACACAAGGGGACACGGGGTTAAACAGTGGCTTCGACTAAGCTCAATTCACCATTCACAAATGCACCTTAAGTTGTCATCAGATTGAACGCAGAGGCACAAATCGGTGTAAATAAAGTGAGGTGACAACACGTTCCCGTATGAATGCTCCATTTACCTTTCACATACCGAAACATGTAGTAACAACCCTCTTCCTTTGGTCCAGGGGTAATCAAACAACCTAAACCTGTGGTTACACATTATACCAGATGGATGTTTGGCATTCTGGAATAAAACCTCATCCGTGCTTCTCACTCAGCTGTCCCTGGGTGCATGACATATCGACTCAATATCATTATCGCAGTATCACGTTGTGCAATATTGCATCGAAAGTATGCAATATTTTGTGGAGCGCTGCGTCCCGTCCCTTGGCTGTGTGGCTTTAGTTGTGTTTGATTTGGAGCCCGCTTGAAACGCTGTAATGATCACGTTTCATTGGCCAGTTACCGTGCCACTTGCACGTTAGTGCACGTCAGCACCACGGGTCCACTACGTGACATACCCTACGTGTGCATATTTCGACAGTGACAGTGTAAGTGAAGAAACAGATAGAGACGACAAAACGAATCAGAGAAGTGAAAGAAAAGTTGTGTCCTGTTCTCTTTCTTTATTTATTTTATACTGTCCAGCCAGTAAAACGTGTCCTGTTCTGTAGACAGGGTCCTTATTTATTTATTCATGTTGGACCAGTCCAATATGACCGTCCGTTGAAATAAACCTTGCGTTGTAAGAAAACTTGTTTAATTTGTTACGAATCTATTTTGATGCGTTTTCCCGTCACTTTTGTAATTTTACATAGGTTTAAAAATATCAAAATTGATAATCGCAGTATCACATTTTGTCAGTACCGTGCACCCTGGTCCCTAGGTAAATAGATGCTGCCGTACCCGCTTCAGTTCAGTGTTGAATGAGTCGGTGGTCTCCAGGAAACGTCTTTTCTTGTCTTGGTGGCGGTCCTCAATCTGCAGAAGTTCTGCCTCCAGCTTCCTCTGAAACACACGAGAGAGACAGGTGAGACCTTTCAGAGCTCCTCTCAGCTCACATGTTAATGTGGGCCCTCCAACGGCAGATTAAATGTTTAACTAGTCCACATCGACGACGTTTTAATTTACGAGATGGTTTCGGTGCCGCCGGATGTCCCTCACCTTCCGCTGCCTTTGTGCTGGCATTCTAAACTCTGGTCAATTCGGGAAACATCCTCCAAACTAGAACCGACAATCAAATGATATTTATCTTTTTTTTTTTTTTGAGTAAAATTCTCATCACACACTGAACAGCCAATTTAATTCCAGAGCTCGCCTCCCTGCGTGCACAAGTTCCACCAAGACAAGTACCTTCCTGAGGCTATTTTGGCGCTTAGCGCCGTCAAAGACGATTGCCAGACCCTCCTCCGCAGCGCTGTGGAGGAAAGGTCCGGCAATGCGAGACTCATGTTTAACCTACCTGGTGCACCATGAGAGACTGGACCTGCCTCTTAAGGACCTGCATGCGGGCCGTGGTGACCACCGAGCGGACGTCTGGCACCACAATCTCACTGAGGATGTCACTGATGAGCCGGTGGTTCCTCTGGAAGCGAGAGGCTGCTGTGTGCTTCACCGAAAAACCATCATCGTAGTCTGGCCAGAGGAAAAAGTAGACACTTAACTAGGGCTGGGCGATATGGAGAAAATCAAAAATCACGATATTTTTGACCAAATACCTCGATATCGATACCGCAGCGATATTGTAGTGTTGACTATTGGTGCTTTCACAAAATATTTACTCAATGAGATTTTTGATAAATAATCATCAGTAATGTGGATTTAATGACTAAGTGGGTAAAGGCAAATAATAGAACAGTTACAACAGTCTGGTAAGTTCAGAAAATGACATCACTTTACTGTAATGCAGCCTTTAAAACCAGGAAAAGACAACATTTATGCCATATCACGATATCCAAAATCTGAGACAATATCTAGCCTCATATCACGATAGATATAATATCGATATATTGCCCAGCTCTACACTTAACGGAGCACCAAGGCGGAGGAGGGGAGCAGCTCAACTGCGCTTACACATGCTTTGCAGATGTCCGCCCTAAAATGACCTTTAAAGTGCAAAGAACTAGAAGAACTCCAACTGAAAACGGTGCCTTTTGGTGATTTGCAGCACCACACTCATTTTAAATGCTGTGTGTAACGACGTTGATTCAATGATCCAATATCATCGAAGCAAAGGGAAAATATCAATACATATCTTTAAGATGCACCTTTTTTTTTTTTTTTATTCCCTCTTTATATATATTCTTTTTTTAAATTAAAAATAGAATAGTTTGTTTTTCATTTAAATGTCTGGAAGAGCTCAGTAATAAAATCATCAAATCATATTTTAGCGGCTATGACTTGATGCAATTGTGTTATTGGGCATGTAGTCTATATCATTGACGTTCCACTTCCGGGATAGTTTTTCCTTCCGCTTTCTTTTTGTTGGAATGTTAAACTCCGGTTGATTTGTGAGGACTACTGCTCCTCAGATCTCTGCAGGGTAAATCCAGACTGCTAGCTAGACTATCTGTCCAATCTGGGTTTTCTCTAGCACAACTATTTTAGAGCGGCTCTGTGCGGACATTAGCGTTGCCCATCCTGGAAGGCTGTGTCGAGTAGTCAGACCCTCCTCCGCTCCACAGCGTGTGGAGGGTCTGGCAAAGCGAGACTATATATATATATATATATATATATATATATATACAGTGAGGAAAATAAGTATTTGAACACCCTGCTATTTTGCAAGTTCTCCCACTTAGAAATCATGGAGGGGTCTGAAATTGTCATCGTAGGTGCATGTCCACTGTGAGAGACATAATCTAAAAAAAAATATCCAGAAATCACAATATATGATTTTTTAACTATTTATTTGTATGATACAGCTGCAAATAAGTATTTGAACACCTGTCTATCAGCTAGAATTCTGACCCTCAAAGACCTGTTAGTCTGCCTTTAAAATGTCCACCTCCACTCCATTTATTATCCTAAATTAGATGCACCTGTTTGAGGTCGTTAGCTGCATAAAGACACCTGTCCACCCCAGACAATCAGTAAGAATCCAACTACTAACATGGCCAAGACCAAAGAGCTGTCCAAAGACACTAGAGACAAAATTGTACACCTCCACAAGGCTGGAAAGGGCTACGGGGAAATTGCCAAGCAGCTTGGTGAAAAAAGGTCCACTGTTGGAGCAATCATTAGAAAATGGAAGAAGCTAAACATGACTGTCAATCTCCCTCGGACTGGGGCTCCATGCAAGATCTCACCTCGTGGGGTCTCAATGATCCTAAGAAAGGTGAGAAATCAGCCCAGAACTACACGGGAGGAGCTGGTCAATGACCTGAAAAGAGCTGGGACCACCGTTTCCAAGGTTACTGTTGGTAATACACTAAGACGTCATGGTTTGAAATCATGCATGGCACGGAAGGTTCCCCTGCTTAAACCAGCACATGTCAAGGCCCGTCTTAAGTTTGCCAATGACCATTTGGATGATCCAGAGGAGTCATGGGAGAAAGATTTTGGGGAACAACCTCCTTCCCTCAGTTAGAACATTGAAGATGGGTCGAGGCTGGGTCTTCCAACATGACAATGACCCGAAGCACACAGCCAGGATAACCAAGGAGTGGCTCTGTAAGAAGCATATCAAGGTTCTGGCGTGGCCTAGCCAGTCTCCAGACCTAAACCCAATAGAGAATCTTTGGAGGGAGCTCAAACTCCGTGTTTCTCAGCGACAGCTCAGAAACCTGACTGATCTAGAGAAGATCTGTGTGGAGGAGTGGGCCAAAATCCCTCCTGCAGTGTGTGCAAACCTGGTGAAAAACTACAGGAAACGTTTGACCTCTGTAATTGCAAACAAAGGCTACTGTACCAAATAATTAACATTGATTTTCTCAGGTGTTCAAATACTTATTTGCAGCTGTATCATACAAATAAATAGTTAAAAAAATCATATATTGTGATTTCTGGATTGTTTTTTTTAGATTATGTCTCTCACAGTGGACATGCACCTACGATGACAATTTCAGACCCCTCCATGATTTCTAAGTGGGAGAACTTGTAAAAAGCAGGGTGTTCAAATACTTATTTTCCTCACTGTATATACACAGTGTGATTTAAACCCTTATAAATGCTGTGGCTTTCACATCTATACATGATTTTAAACCACTATTAAACATCTTTGATATCTTGATTGATGCACTTCAGAAATTATTTTCAAACCTCCATGTCTAAAACTTACCATCGGGGTCTTCGGCGGGCTGAATGCTCATGTACGGCTCTCCTTTGTCCATACGACTCTGCCTCTGTCTGCTCTCCTCCTCCATTGCGGCCTCTGCGCGGTTCTTGGCGTTGACGTAGGCCAGGTAGGCTGGTGAGTTGTGGTAGGCCTTTAGAGAGTCGTTATACTCAATCTGACAGAGAGAGAGAGAGAGAGATTGCAGTCACACCGCATCACAGGCTACAGGTGAAACGTAGCGTTACACTATTGTGTTTTCGCCTGGTCCCCAGTTATGGGATTGGCCAACGCAGCATGACATCGGCAAAATGTATTCCGTTTCAACTTAGACACAAGGCTGCGGAGTTGTTTTTTCCCGGCATCCCCTGCCTTCAAATGAATGAACGGTGATGGAGATTGTGTTATTCTATTTTTACTGTCTGTTCCCAATAGGGCTGGGTACCAAATACTATACTTTTTAGGCACCGACCGAATTGCTTCCTTAGTATCGAGTAGCGAAAAAATGCCTCGTTATTCAATACCAAATGTCAATACGTACACAAAGTAGGGCTGCACGATTATGGCCAAAATGATAATCACGATTATTTTGATCAATATATTGATCACGATTAATTGTTGATTTTAACCAAAACAAATTTTATTATCACATAGGCTAATGATAACTGCTTTCACATCCATATTGTGCTACATTCCACCTTTGTTGAAGGATACTATGAAGGAGTATGCCATTTCAGCTGTTGTGCGACCGCTTTCCAAACATGCGCGCTTGCCGTGAGAAGATACAGGCAACGCAATTTTCTGTTCACGTTAACGGCGCGTGTTAAAAACGGTATCTACCGGACGAAATAGCAACGTGGATTACGGTGCCACTTAAATGTCTGCGTTGCGCTCTGATGCTGCATGTCATGCTAGTTAACACTAATCACACGTTACACAGCAGCTAACGTTAGCCTACCGTTAGCTACAGTAGTAAGTGGATTAAACACGGCTAAAATGCTGACAGCTAAACGGTGTAGTGTGACTGTATTTCACTGTTAGAGGATTCCAACAGCGGGGTGTACAACAGTCTGCCGCTAAAGCTATGGGCTAAAAGACTCAAACTAGCACTGGTCACTGCTGTTGTCTGAAAAACAACACAGACGGGACAAAATGTTGCGTTTACTGGTAAACTGCTATCGGTTGTGGAATTTTCCTCACGTGTCCTCTGTCAACATCTAAACTAAGCTGCGCGGTGCAGGGATAAACTCTGATTGGCTCATGGAGGCATGTGATCAGAGAGTGGTTTACGGAGCTTTGGAAGAAAAAAAACTAACTTTGATACAGAACGAAATGTAGCATTTTAAATATCGCTCGATCACGTGAATTTGGACCTGAAATTAGGACATTTCCAGCAGCTCACCTTCTCAGCTTCGTACTCGTTCAGGTAGTCCTGTTTCTCCTCATCAGTCAGGTCTCTCCACATCCCTCCGATAATCTTTCCAATCTCCCACAGCTTCAGGTCGGGGTTGGATGCCTTCACTTGGTCCCATACCTTGCATTTGCACACAAATGCCAAGAACAAACAAACAAACACACACACACACACACACACACGGTCACAACAGGGCAACTGCAGTTAATAGTAAGTTAGCTAACTATAAGACAGTGACGGAAACACAGGAGGAAAAGTGCAAAGGAAAGAAGTTAGCCCCAAAATGATAAATCTATTGGATCATCAACTAAGAACTACCATAAACCATTCAAATGTGCGGCACATTTGGGTTGCAAAATGACTGGATGGAATGAAATGAAATATATCTAAAAGATAGAATCAGCAGTTTTAGGTCAACATGAATTTTTAGATTAGGTTTTGTCTTTATGCCATGGCCAGTGTTAAAATGTCAGCTCTACAACCAGAGAAGCGGCGAAGCGACAAGCACGGAAGGGGGGAAAAAATAAAGGCCGAAGCAGGTCATGCTTGCAGAAGGAAACAAGGAGATGTGATTTGTCTTTAGCGTTGACAAACACAAGGCGGCTTCTGTAAGCCAACGGGATAACTGAGTGGAGAGTGCTCCACCAGGCGGTGGAGGTGGTGGTGAAGGCGTCATGGCTTGGCTGTTTCGCCCCCTAAAACCCCTGCAATCTTTCAGGGGATGGGAGGACAAGCAGTAAAAGCAGACACCGTGGATGGGTGTCTTACCTTCCTGCTTACCTTCCGGCTGTACCGCATGTAAGGCATCAGTGGCTTGTCTGGAGGCTTGGGAGGCTTTGGGACCGTGACGCCTGAGGAGTTCTGTGGAGGGAGGGCAGAGAGAGAGAGAGAGAGAGAGAGAAGGGGGGACAAAGAAGGGTAGACAAGTGTGAATGAGGAGATGGAAGGGGGAACAAAAAAAAAAAAGACAAAGGTTTAGAGAAAGTGGCGAGAAAAGCAAAAAAAAATACTGTCATAATACATCCGCTGATTATGGTCTGATAATGCAGAGGCTTGTGTGAAGGCAAAATAAGGAGGTGTACATGTAAACATGACAATACGCAATCTTAAAATGGTCCTGGGTGCTTTCCTGCAGCTGGATAAATGCATTTGTGATGATCATTTTGGCAGGCAACCGTCCCACGGCTCGAAGTATTTATAAAGACCGTCCAAAAGGAATCGCACAATTTTAAAAAGGGAAAACTGTGTTTGGTGTCTATTTAGGGAGTTGGCTGACTGCCGGTCAGCAAGACAACAAGCCATGTGAGTTTTGTGGGTTTAAACAACAGGAACTATATCAGATACGCTCCTGCCCGACTAACTTCTCGTTGGTCGGAGAATCACTGGAAAAACACTAAAAAAATTAAACACGGGCATTGAGCATTTTATTTATTTATTATGATGTGTTTTTTTTGGGGGATTTTTCTTGGCTTTTGGAAAAATAACTCCAAGGCTCGGTTATAGGGGAATTCAGAAAGAGGTGGCCCATTAATCCTGAGTAGCATACATGCTGTAGATGGTCCCCCTGTGGCCTGTTCCTTAACACTAGAACGGCCAGGATGGTCATTTTGAAATTTATATATATATATATATATATATATATATATATATATATATATATATATATATATATATATATATAATAACTTAAATAAAAAAATAGAATCCTGCTGGTACCTGACTTTTCCTAAAAGAGTCTGTATTTTAATTTAAAATTGTTTGTATATACATTACACAAAAGGCAAAGAAAATACAAATCACTTTTACCTATTTTGGCCATACACGGTCATATTGACCGCTCGGATTTTCGCGGTTTTGTTTTTAATCTTTTGCGTGGTTGAAGATGCATCTTGGTTGCTTAGTAATAATCATAGTCTCTGTCAGAGCAACGTAACTAGTGGTCTCAAGTAACAAGTGTGGGCATCACCGAAGGGCCGAAGGCAAAGCCAGAGTCGGTAACGTAGGCTACGCCGTGGATGGACTCAGTTCTGAATCAGTAGAAAAGCACCGGTTGCCATCTCAACCGGGTCCCCCGGACAGCCTGTCTCTTTTCTCTTTCTCCTTTTTCTCCGAGTGGCACGCGTGCACTCGCGTTGTGAAGCGCGTGTCCGCGCTATTTTCCGACGTGCTCTCTAACAATCACTGCTGATAGACGGCTTTTTGTACATTTCTGATACCGTGGTGGGAGGAATCTAACCGTGGCGGACCGCCACTTGCCAATCAACATAGAGGAAACACTGTGCCACGTTTCTGTATAAAATAATGACGTTGCAGACAGTTCACAATACATTCAAGAGCGGTGATCCGCAGTCAAAGTTCATCCATTTTGTTTGCTATAGACCGTAAATTGGCGCGGAAAATGCTGCGTAGCAATAGCCGATAAGGAGTTAGCCTTAGCCTAACGTTAGCCCTCCTCTCTTCATCACACGGTTGTTTACGGTCTCAACCCGGCTTGCGTGCACTTCAGGTCGGCGAAGCTGTGTTGAAAAGACCTCGGGAAGTGTTTGGTCTCGGCACAGAATCAACCGCATTTTTACTCAGTGTTGTCTCAGTCAAATTTTTTTAATTTTATTTCAACACCACAACTGGGATAGCGGGATATCACTTAATTGCATTCATTTGCATTTTTACATCAACGCTAAGGTCAGCTCCGACATTTGCTACACGCCGCGGTACCGCTCTCTCACTTGGGTGAGAGAGGTAAGAGTGTCAGCAGAGAGTGGAGACTGCTTCTAAGAAATTAAATAGATACAGGCTGCTAAATAACTATTTACCTCGTAAAAACAAATAGTTCTCTCTCCCTCTCCCCCACACTGGGTGTTAGAAGTTTAGATTCTCGACCCGAGCCTGACCTGAGCCCGACACGACCTCGGGCCGTTATTTTCTGCCACTATCCTCGGGCCGGGCTGCTGTGTGCTGTATTGTGTATCTTAAGTGCAACATGGAGCTTGAAGATGTAAAGAAAAAAAGAAAAACAGGAGAATTACCTTTGAGCAAATGTGGAGGAAAGTCGGAGGTATGGAAGCAGTTTAAACAAGTCGTGGGCAGTGACAATATGTTGTTCATCATTGTTTCTTTTTTTTTACGTTTCTTCATTCAGATCCATTTGTGATCCGTTCCATTCTGAATAAACAAACAGCGCAGTTTACAGGCTTCGTCCTTGTTGTATTATTCTAAACAGATTTCTACAGTTCAAACAACTCTGAATTGTAGTTGAGAACATCAGTTATAACGGCCCACGTATTAAAAAAGTGTTGGGTTTAAATCGGGCCGGTCTCGGACGCAATGTGCTCGGGCAGGTTCGGGCTTGATTTTTTGGGCCGATCTAAGCTCTAGTGTTAGACAGCTAGGTACTCCCCTTTCCATGGAAGTTTAATCACCTTAGATAGGATTGCTATTTCAGTGTTAAAAAAAAAAGACAGAGAGGAGGAAGGGAGAGCCCTATTGAAATGTGTTTCTTCTTATTATTCTTATTTTATGTGTTTGAATGCAGGTGTGAGGTGCTCGGGCTACTCAAAAACACTCGAAAATTGGTACGCATGTCAAATTTGGTGAAAATTGCGATCTGATATCAGTCTCGGCCTTGGCAAATTGGCTCGATAGCGCCCCCCTTAGCAGTTATCAAAGTTACAGCCCCGTCTTTTAACCTTCACGTAGAGGCATGACATTTGGTAGGCAAAACAGGTAGTCATTTGTAATTCAAGTGTACATTGTCCAATCTGCCTCAAATCTGTAATGCCTAATTAGAGAAGAGGCCTGAGAGCGTATACAAGTAAAAAAAATGAGTTATAGTCATAGCGCCACCTACTGGCAACAGGAAGTAAGCCCTGAGGAAAATTATTTGATTTTACTGAAATTTGCATGATGTGGTCGACAAAAAAATACAGCAACATGACGCATGAATAGTGTGTGTTCTCTAGCGCCACATAGTGGACACAGGACGTGGTGCACAATTTGAAGTATGTAATTTCCAACGCTATGCACTATATGGAGGGAATTAAGTCAAAATTTTGTGCGCCGTGTTCAGCAGTAATGGAAATACACGGCCGGAGTCGACTGGGAGCCGAGGGCACCCCCAAAGTGCATGGGTGCACGCTGCTTGCAGCTTTAATTTTAGTTTTAGCCTTTAGTCATAGCATAGAAAAGGCTTTTGACGGGATGCCTTTTGGGAACGTGTTTGTTCAGTGTTCGTACAGTGTAATATACACAACTAAGTTATAGGCAAAAATGTAAGGAGCCTAGCTCGAAAGGATAGCTATAAATTCACGTTAGAATAAAGCTTATACACGGTATTACTTAATAATTTAAGCCTTTTTGATGCTCCTTTCATTCCACTTCTCCCCATATCTGTGCTCTTATATTTAGCCCAAGACAGCTTCCTACTACCCTCCCTATTATCCTGAGCCCATCCCCCTTTTCTGTTTTTTTTTCCCCTCTCCAAATCCCTCCATCAGTTCATTACCCTGCTGGAGCCTCCGGAGCTCCCTCCCAGCCGGAGGTTGTTGTAGGCCAGATGGCTGTAAGGGTTGTAGCCCACAAAGCCTGGGGTGGAAGGCATTTGCTGATGGAAGACAAATGAGACAAAACACGAATGAGAAATGGCTTACAAACAAGAGGAGGAAGAGGGATAAACATAAATAAGTGAAAAGGGGGAAAACATGAAAATATATGCGTTTTTTGCTTGTTTGTTTTCCATGATGTCATCATGCAAGGAAAAAAAAAAAAAAAAACCAGGCTATCATTCAGAATGAATCCACAACATGTGAATGTTGCATGTAAATAAGGAATAACAAGCTCAGGCCACCCTCTATTAATCGCAAGATGCATTTAATTAGCCATTTGACCATTTCAACTTTAAACAGCACCGTGCCCACTGAACGTAAGGTAATGAAAAGCATCAAAACAAGCACGTTGGCTCTTTAACATGTGCTAAACTCTTTGCTAGCCAAAAAAAAAGCCTAAGATCTTAAATCAGATTTACTTCGTAAAAGAGGCACATTGACCCGTTCTGTGCAAGACCTTAAATAAGTGGTGGTATGAAAAGGATAGAGCAGAAGTGAGAGTGAGAGCGATGATGGAGAGCTGAACAACTTTGTGGCGACCTCTGCGTGTTCACGCAGAGAAAAAAGAAAATTAAATGAAAGCAATACCAAAAAAATGTGGAGGGAGAGGGGGGAGTGAGACAGCAAGAAAGAAAGACAAAAAGGAAACCAAAAGAGTGGACAGAGCTAACATGGCCCTTTGGCCACTAAACAGTAAATGCTGAGACTGGAACTGAGACTTGGACACTTACTGTTGTCGGGGCAGGGGGAGGGGGAGGGGCGTAGGATGGTCGTTCTGTGCGAGAAAAAGAAAAGAAAAGTTAGTCAGCTGTTACAACGTGCAAATTATTTTTATTGGGTGGCTATGGTTTATTTACATTAGTCTAAATTATATGGATTTCCTTTATAATACTGCTATAACGGTAAACATTAAAATCATCAGTCAATGAGCCCTGACTCAAACCTTATTTAGCATATCTAGCATCATTATTCACAGAACACAGGAAAACACCTTTGTTGGCTTTGTTGGTATGGTATTGTTTCAGAAGGACCTAACTGCATTAGAAATATAGAGGGGTGATTGCAAAACGAAAACAGAGCGACGGGACGCAAAGCAGCATTGTTTATTCGCCCCGGTAGAGACCAGGGGCCTGTTTAACAAAAGCAGAATATATAAATCCAGGATAACTGATAGAGCGAGGCTTGACCTAGTCTAATCTGTGCATCCTGGCTTGGTGCGTTTCACGAAGGCCAAGCCAGGCTGAGGAGGAGCGACTAGGTTGAGCCAGGCTGAAGTAATTCAGATAGATGCGCGTCCACGGCTTTCCTCAAAAGACCGCGAGGTCGATCACAGATTTACTGATGCCAAAGTGGAGAATATGTACATACTTTATACAGAGTGAGCAGCAGCTTCTTGTGGAAGTATGATGATGTGAAACACATTTTTTGTATAAAAAGAAAAGAAACACGGCCGCTGTAATGAAACAGTGAGAGAAAGCGTGGCAGACGATCACGGACCGACTGAATGCGTAAGTAGCCTAAACATATACATTAACTGACCACTGCTCTGAACTGAAACCGTCATAATCATTCCATTCAAGGATTAGGCTACTAATCATTTGCACAAATTAACAGTTGTACTCTTTGCCTTAAAAGTAAGCAGAAGATAATGTTACTCAGGAAATTTACCATGAAGATCCATTTTCTACAATGCTAGAGTATGATGCGTAAATATCTCTTTCACTGTTTCTCCCTCTCTCTCATGGGCTAAAATATAAATTACCTAAGTCATGCTCGCTTTTAATGCAAAGTGTACAACTGTTTGCTTTTGCAAATGACAAGGGACTCATTGAATGGTTTCAGTTAAGAGCAGTAGTTCATAAATGTATATTTTTAGACTATCATTCAGTCGGTGCGCTATTATCTGCCACGCTTTTTCTCGCGTTTTGTTTTTATTTTTTATAGAGGACGAGTTTCCTTCTCTACATATTATATGCCTTGCTCCCTTGTGGACATAGAAAATAAAGACACTGAAGAAATGTGACTCTAAAATCTAGAAACTGTAAAGATAATTAAGTGATAAATTCCATGCACACTGTAAACATGAATGGAACAGAGCATATTCATCAGTTATTTCCCCCCCCCAGCAAAACATAAGGTCAAAAACCATTGGGTGTCCTCTCCCTGTTGTAACATGAATGTACAGTAGCCTACATCACTATATAGTTACTGGTCCAGTGAACTAAGACTATAATTTGGGAGGATTGTACAATTAGGATATGTTCTTTAAATTGTACAATCCTCCCAAATTATAGTCTCAGTTTACTGGACAACACAATTTGTGTGCTAAGAATGCCAAATACCATGCACATGGAAGTGGAACAAACATGAGCCTTATTGTTAAAGAATAAAAAAAAATGTATCAACTAAAATAATTCAAGGTGCATTGGTCAACTATAGAAATGTACAGCGTTGTATGTATTGCCCTTAGTAACAGACTTCATTTAAAACACATTTGAAATGTTATCAGCCTTTTCTAATTATCTCAACAACTGTCATAATATATTCATCAAACTTCTAACAGCGATATGAACAGCAGTCTTCATACAGCAATATAACAGTAACAGTGACTGTCACATGAATAATTATTAAAAACAATTATGGTCACAACTTTAAATAATAACAGTACTTAAAGGAACAGCAATATGCACCTGTTGTGTTTTAATGCAGGCTGATAACAATAGGGTAAAACCACTGCTGGGTGATCAGAAAAGGCTCCAGGATTAAATAAATCCTGGCTGTTAGCCTGGTCGGGAGCAGGCTAGCTGTACAGAATAAATCTCCATGGTGATTTATGTGCCTCCACTTTTGTGAAACCGAGTCAAGGCTTAAATCATCCAGGATAACTGATAAATCCCGGCTTAATCCCTTATCTTGGTTTTGTGAAACAGGCCCCAGAGGCCTGTACTACGAAGCAAGATTTGGCGCCAACGAGGTAACTTCAGGTTCAACCCAGGGTTTTCTGTATCACGACGGTGGATCACTTGTTACCGGGTTCAATCGCCGCTGACTGATGGGGAAGTGATATCGACAAGCGTTGTGATTTACACATTTACAGCGTCGGCTCTCATTCCTGTTTTAGGAAGCAGCGACTGTATTGCGTTTTGCCTGTTAAACCATGTCTGTGTTTTTCATAATTATGTAGAATTATATTCCTATGTAAAATATGCGGCTCTGGTAGATGTCTGCGACTGGTCGTGCTGCGCAAACACGGCCTCTTTTATTTGAACACGCGCATCTCTGGGTTGATTGAACTAGTTTATAACCAGCGTCGTGACACAGCTTTTGCGGGACCACGTTGTTAGGTGAAGCCAGGTAACTGAAAGAAATCCAGGGCATGTTGATCTTGATTCGTAGTACAGGCCTCAGGGCCCGTATTTATCAAGATTCTCAAAGTGCCATTTCAGTCCCAAGTGCTGAGAATTCATTAAAATTTATTCCAACTTTTCAAACGTAAGTATAAACGGCAGTTATCAAATTTCTTAAAGCTAAGAATCACTGTTACTCCCCCAGTTATTTAAGACAGCTGGAGAGCTCTCTCATGTGGTTAAGGAGTTGCCACTAGGGGCCGGTGATGGCACTGAGGAGACAGAGCGCAGTGCGCAAATCTTTCAGGAGAGGAAGAATGTTTTTGAAATGTTTGACTTGACTGTTTGAATATCATAACATCTAGGCTATAGTATACAGGCAGGTCAGTTAACAGCACGCCGGTTTAAAATGTGTAATTAGACCTGACTGAAAACGTGTTTCTTTCATTTCCAATGTGTATACCATAATGTATTCTCTTGAAAATTCTTTATTGTCACATGTGTGTCGAATGTAAACTCCTCTTAGGAGTTTCACCATTCAATGTGAATTTATCTGAGAATATTCTTAAATAAGGAAATCTATTCAGTGATTGGTCCATGCCTATGTCGTCATCCAAAATCCCATTTGTGGCACAGCAAAGTGTTGTGAATCATCTCTAAGACTGACACTTAAGCTATAGTCCTACAATTCAATAAATTACGACTGAGATGCTTGAAAATCAACTTTTAAGCGCAGCTTTGAGCCAAGATTTTTTTTTACTCTTAAGTCAATTCTAAGCAGTGTTCTTGTGAGTAATTCTCAGAGGCTTGATAAATACAGGCCCAGAGTTGGTTGCTCTGATGCTCTCAGCGTCAGAGCTGCACCCTAGCGAAGTCAGTTACACCACACGTGAACCAGACACTGGCACACTTCCTCTACTGCCACCCAGTGTGGTCGTCACTTCAGCTGATAGAGCTCCGCAGTTCGCCAAGACCGTATATATTTTCGACTGTGTGCAAATAGGGTGTCTTCACATCACAGGTAAGGGCTAAAACAAGACTATTGCTATAGGTTATTTTAAGAATTCAGACTGTAGTAGCTTCTATGCAGGAAAACTGAAATACAGTTACTGTGAATGTAAGTCGTGCTTAATATTGTACATCTTATAATTCTACATAAAAACAATAATGTTTTTATATTTAAAATAATTATAGAGTAGAGCTGGTCAATATATCGATATTATATCGATATATGAGGCTAGATATTGTCTTAAATTTTGGATATTGTAATATCCTGATATGACACAAGTGTTGTCTTTTCGTGGCTTTAAAGGCTGCATTATATAATATATATATATATAATAATTTCCCCTGGGATTATTAAAGTATTTCTGATTCTGATCTGATTACAGTAGAGCGATGTAATTCTCTGTTCCATCCATCCATGTTATTATATCAACATAACTGATGATTATTTATCAAAAATCTCATTGTGTGCATATTTTGTGAAAGCACCAATTGTCAACACTACAACATCGCCACAATATCGATGTATTTGGTCAAAAATATTGTTATATTTGATTTTCTCCATATCACCCACCTCTAGTAAGTCGTGCTTAATATTGTACATCTTATCATTCTACATAAAAACAATAATGTTTTTATATTTAAAATTATAGAGATACATAACCAAATAAACATTTTTAAATAAATTTAGAATGGGGGGGGGTACATCCCATTTTGATGATACCTTCATTAACTGTGAATTTGTTTTTTGTAGAATCGTGTTCATTTTACACTAGGGGCTACGATAGAAACCAAAGGAAAGGTGTTTACTATTCACTGATGGTTACTTACACATCTATTATATATGCTCACGCTCTAACTGAATAGGAACACCACCAATCAAGTGAACTTTGGTTTGTACTATTAACGTTAATAACATGCATGTGTACTTACTTGACATCGTGGCTGGAGACTTGGCTAAGTAGAGGAGGCTATTTCCATATTTGTTAACCTGGATAAGAACACACAAAAAACACAAATTAGATGAACTACAACAACTAACGTTACGCTTTTGCAATTAGTCGTTTGGTAAACAAAGTTACCGGCTAACGACGACAACAATGAACGATAACAATGGCTGACGGTA
This sequence comes from Sander lucioperca, assembly GCF_008315115.2. Classification (NCBI taxonomy): domain Eukaryota; kingdom Metazoa; phylum Chordata; class Actinopteri; order Perciformes; family Percidae; genus Sander; species Sander lucioperca. Next base: position 20,818,972 of record NC_050174.1, read on the forward strand.
CATAAAGCTAGTTAGCCAGGGTCGGCCTTCTAGCCAAAGCCGCTAACACGAAGAGACCATTTGCTTCGTGATAATGTTGAGAATGGTATGGAATTAAAAGGATTTCAAAGCAATTTGGACCCAAAACATAAAAAACACGCGTCCGTGCTTACCGGTTGAACCTTCAGACGTGCGCAACCCTTGCAAAATGTTTGAATAAGCCTTGCCGTTAAAGCTAGCTAGGCTAACGAACAATACACCCTCATGCTACCGCTAGCTACATGGGGATAATTACCTACCCTTTTTGAAGTTTTCTAACGGTAAAACTAATGTATTTTTAGTCGTTCTTACACTTAAGTTTCAAAATGATAAAAATGTAAACATTTCAAGTAATTATGTTGGAAATAACGTAAACATACTCACTCAATCGTCCTTTGTTCCCTCCGTTGGGCCGCTTGTTCCGCCTTTCACACACAAACCGGAAGTGTTAATTTTGTTCTGGCCGGGAAAGGATGTTTTCAGAATAAATGTGGAGTTACTTCAATACAATCAATAGCTCAATAAAATAATATTAGGTTATTAAATCAGCAATACTCTAGAAATAAGTAAAATTTTCGCACAAAATCGGACTTGTTGAGAGTTCCAGTTGTGTAATCAATAACCATTCATTATGTGGCAGAAATGTGTGGGGCAAAAAGCTATTCTCATTATTGATTCGAAAAGCTCTCCAAAACCCAGAATTAAAATGTAACTGCAAACATTGGATTTTACAAAGCAACAAACAACAACAAACACATACACACATATATCTCACATACAAAAAAATCACTCACAGAAATTTAAAGAGTTAAAGGTGCTAAGGTAGACTGTGTGCAATGGTGGTAGTGCAAAAGAGAACAGTGTAGGGATTGATCAGTCCAATAACTTATTATTAAATGTTAACTATGACTATGAAAAGACAAGAATGTAAACCTAATAGAATTAGAATTGCTTGACATAAAATAAATAATATACGTTAAGAATATATATATATATATATATACACACATATATATATATAAATATATATAAATAAATAAATATATATATATATATAACAGGGAATAAGTTATAAGATGTAGATGTTGTGACCAGAGTCCAGATTGTGTAGGAGGGCTAATATAGCCTATACGACAGTCAGGTGTACAGCAGACAGAGATATAATGGTGGTAGGGACTGAGAGAGACAGGCTCATGCTGAAAAGTCCATTTCTCCCCTCCCCCTTTGTGTGGTATACACTTATGGTACAATAAGATACACAAATAAGCATGCTTCATTAAAAGTCTAATCGCTTTTCATTCTGTACAGTTTCATCATATCCTCCTTAAATGCAAGGGATTTGTTGCTGATGATGTGCAGAGTGCACAATCATATTCTTTCCTGCTAGTCTCACACAAAAGATAAGGGTATAGAGATCTTGCTTATGCAAAGATGAAAACTAATAGTAAATGTTTGGGTTGTAAAAAATGGGCATTATCTTATCCAAAGATTCTGCTTTGGTTGATCACTTTTAGATTTAGGGAAGACATAGAGATAACAAAGCAGCGTCACTCTTTGCTTTCCTGGGCTTGTTAAAAGAATTTGTGTAAAGATCTCTTTGCAAACAAGCTATAGGAACTTGGGAGAAACTCCAGATTCCAATCTGTTACAGTATATGTATGTGTAGTACAGCCTTTTTTCCATAAACTGACAATTTAGCAACAACATGCTGTTGGAAGCAACCTTAAAAGAGCCATGTGTTAGCATCTTATTTTGCAGTTCGGGCATCCAGATGTACAATGTAGTATTTTAGCTATTATACTGATACAGACCTCTAAGTTATTGTTGGGAATTACCTCCACTGTGTCTCCCCTTTTGGGACAATGTGTCTGACTCCAATAAAAGACCTATATATCACCACACATTCAATTGGTTTTACATGGATCATAAGCAAGAGCCAAAGAGGACGATAAGATAAAGTCAAATACATTTGTTTAATCAGTCAAGCATCAGAGTTACAATACACAGATCTGTGGGATCACAAAGCACGCAGAGACTAAGTTTCCTAGCAAGAGACAAAAATACAGAGCTGGTCCACGTATCTCTAGACTGTCAGACCTCGTGAGCCCCGATCTATCCATCCCCTCATCTCTTATACTTTCTTTCTTGGGCCCCTTCTTCTTCTCCAGCACAGGGACTGTTATCTTAAAGCAACACTATGTAACTTTTAGCCCTACAGGTTGTCTCATTGGAACTACAACTCACGCTACCCGACGCAAGTTGTAGTTCCAATGAGACAACCTGCAGGGCTAAAAGTTACATAGTGTTGCTTTAACACAACACACGCAAGGCTGGGGGCTACTCTGTTATGTCTCTTCCTTATTTGCTCTCACGCGAAGCGATACATTATGATCCTGTTTCACTTGCTATTATTACTCAATGTACTTTGCTCAAGACTCATGACCTTTAACTACTCTATAGGTGTGGCTTAAGCTAAACCTTCTGTGCGTCAGAGTTTCCTTTGTTCGGAGAATGCAGATGTGCCTTGCCCGCAAAACCCGCAACCAGCGTCTCTAAGACAGCCAAGGGGGTAAGCCAACTTCCACACAGCGTACCTCCTATGGCACTATTTTGATGCTAACAAGCACTCACACGCCATTAGCATTCAATTGACTGCCACTGACGTCACTTTGACAGCAAATAACTTTACATCTGAAGCGTTTAAAGACTTTATTTGTCCATTGTTTATTTCTAAAGAAACACGACAATGTATAAAAGGCTCCATTACCTTGTACCTCACGTTATGGCTCCGTAGCAGACGTTTTTGTAAAAATAGGCTAACGTTTGTGTCATAACCAAGCGACTTGCTGTCACATAGTAGAGGAATTACCGTATAGTACAGGAGAAGTTCGCAGGCAGTTTCGACTTACATTAGCTGTAAGTTTAATTACTAATGTTAACTAGCATTTTAGTTAGCAACAATTAGCCTGTGCCCATGTTATCTCCTAACATATATCTACGCTCTCTGTCTTTGCAAGATTGGGAATGATTGAGATTTCTCTTGGCACAGCTACCAGAAGACTTACAACTTTCAGACAGGTTTCACACGTCACATCTACGTCTTCAAGCTCAGTTTGCAGCTGCGCAGTAACGCTCAGCCCTCACTGGAAAAGTGCTTCTAATATACTTCACTGGTCTCCGTCAAGAGCAACGGGATCTGTTGGTCCATTTCTTTAACTGTATCTGTAACTATGATGGCAGCACACAACTCTGTGCAATTAGCATACACCAAAACACACTTGGTCTCTTATGGAAACCTTTTACATTCTTATTATATGTATCTGCAACTACTAAGAACATTATTCTACATTATATTGGTTATATTACCTGTTAAGAATGACACTACATTTTCCTACCTTGTTTAAGAATCATGTAGAAGGTGCTCATATTATGCTTTTTGGCTTTTTCCCTTTCCTTTATTGTGTTATATATGTTTTTTGTGCACGTTATACGTTTACAAAGTGAAAAAGCCCTATTGTAGTCCAGCCTTTACTTCCGTGACAAACGTGGGTCACTTTGTAACACACGTTATAATGCTCACCTAGCTGCTAGCGTGGCACGCCCTCATACTCTGCTTCTGACTGGCTGGTAGTCCTTACCTAGTTACCGTGCATGTGCAACTCCCAACAAAAGATGGAACAGAAGTGAGATGTCTCACTCTGTAGCTAAAACAGAGAGCTCAACACACAGGGTGAAAAGAGGAGCTGCAGCAATGTGCAGTACAACAAAAATATTGTGTTTTTTGAAAATTAAACCATGTAAACCTATTCTGGTACAACCGCTAAATACAATGATGAACCTGAAAATGAGCATAATATGAACACTTTAAATGTTGTGGACAATCTGTTTTATTTCAAAGATACAACATACAATGTACTTTGCTCTAGACTCATGACCTTTAACCCTTGTGTGGTGTTCATATTTTTGTTACACAGCCAATGTTCCCGGGTCTGGTGGACCCACCACATTATTAGGCTTTTAAATCAATACAGCCATAACAATGTATGTAAAAATACTTAACAGATGTTTACTTTAGCTCAATTACCAATGATATATACATCATTTATGGTTCATATTTGCCATTTACCCCTGTGAGATCACATTTATGATCATATGATCATTTTCGTTTTTTGTGAGAAAAATTATAAAAAAGGTAAAAAAAAAAATAGAAACAAGATTTTTGATCATTAATGGTGCTTATTTCTTAGAACGTAATCAGAACAGGTGAACGTGCTTGAAATCTAACAATTTTGTAACTTTGTGTGGGAATAGCAGGTGCAGAAAGACAACATAGTTTCATAGCACCTACAATTGAATATACTCAGGTCCAGTAGACCCGAACACCTCATATGTAATAGTTATGTGTACCGTGTGCAGTCCACTGAAAATAAGTTTTTTTTTATGTTCTTCACAGAAAATGAGTGAGTGAGTTTGAGTTAGAAGAAATAATAAATAGCATAATCTTTCTTTTAGCAAACATTGAAAACGGATCCCACAGACCCGAACAACACACAAGGGTTAACTACTCTATTGTGGTGACTAAAGCTAAACCTTCTGTGCGTCAGAGTTTCCTTTGTTCGGGGAATGCAGATGTGCCTTGCCTGCAGAACCCACAACCACCGTCTCTATGACAGCACACAACTCTGTACAATAAGCATACACCAAAACACACTTGGTCTCTTATGAAAGAGAGTTGAGCTTTGACATATCAAGCATTGATGCGTGCCTTTAACCCGCTTTTGAAGTTAAATGTATAAATAAATAGTAAATGTAATAGCCTATAAATGGAACGTAAAATGTAATTTAAAAAAGTAAATGTCAAAGCTAATGCACCGTGGAAACCAGTTTCGCAACATCATTATTTTTGCAGTAGAAAAAAAGCAAACCGTTCGCAATTTTGCTCTTGTGGTTCCTAGAGTCTCTACAAGTAGAATGGGAGCCAGAGTCTTTATCTATCAGTATCTATCTGCAGTGCCCTGCTATGCCATGAACTACTACAACCACTAAATGCTTGCTCTTGTGGGAATTACTGGAATTGTTGCGTCTTTGTAAATAATAGAGTGTGGTCTAGACCTACTCTATCTGTAAAGTGTCTTGAGATAACTCTTTATGATTTGATACTATAAATAAAATTGAATTGAATTATTACATTCATTATTATTTTCACTTGTTTTTATTTTAAACAAATTGTATATCCAAATACAATACACATTTTATATAGGCTCATTCTCCCACTTTAAAAGAAAAACAATTACAGTGCTGGTTCTATTATATCAGAATTTTAGTTATTTAGTCATGGAAACATTAATTGGCCCCGTCCCTGTTTCTGGTTCTCCTTCTCCATAAACAACAAGAAAACAAGGAGAGGGTTAACTTTTGCTGGTTCAGATTTCCCACCGTGGTCAGAAAGAACAGGGGAGAGACTTTATTTCTCCCTCTATGCCTCTAGAGTCTGTACTCGCTCTGAATCCGTCTCTCTCACTCGCTCTACCACACACTTCCCATGCACACGCACATGCCGGCCCTGCTCTTAGATTGACGCACACACTAACACACAAGTATAAACTTCAGGCCACTTACACGATAGGCTACGGCGAAAGCTCTGCGTGGAGCTGCTGCAGAACCATAAATCAGCGTGAATTATGGTGATCAATGGTTCTGCTGACTGCATCCAAAAGCAGAAAACTTTTATGAACACAAATGAAGGGTTTGTTTTGTGTCTTTCTGTCTGAACAGGTCGTCTTGTTGCACACTGCACAGCCATCATGGCCAATACATGGCGTCAGTGTTCCATTAACATTACAAATGAAGGCTCTACCTACGACTTCGGCAGTCCCTGGTAACTACAATTTTTTGGGTGTTTCATTGAAATACATTTTCCATAAATTCATGCAATTTATTATTTTTTTCCCACTGTTTCTAGTGCATACATGGTAAGTGGTGTCTGCACTGAACCTCTGCCACCGCTGATGGAGTCAAATTCAACTGGCAGTGCACTGTTCACCAAGACTCCCCACACTGCTAGAGGAGCTGTTGGCGTCTTCACTTACGACCTCATCAACAAATCTACAAAAAACACCACTGGGAAAATTGCTGTCATGTTCTCTGTGCCCTACGACTATAACTGGTTCTATAACTTGTATGCAGTGGGAATCTTTGATAAGAGCCAAGCGTGTAATTATGATCTTTATCGACTGATGTACTATGACTCTAACGGCAACTTTGTCAGAGGTAATGCAAGTGGTCCCAGTCTCACTCATACAGATGGTCAAGTCACCATCATGGCAACAATGTCAGACTCATGCCAGCCTATCATGAAGGTGGTAGTGAAAGACAACTGAAATAAGAGAATTGGGAAGTGCTAAAATATAGATTATCCTGCAGCACATTCTGCTTTTATAGCTAATTCTGTGCCAATGGCTAATACATAGTTCATGTATAGTCATTTTGCTTAATTTTGTTCTGAGCAAAAATAATTAGGAATACATGCTTAAGATGTTTTCATTGCTTTACAGTTTTACTCCACTGTTTTGTGTAATATGTAGAAACTGTAGTAGAACTGTTGAGTTTCATTCAAAAGAAAAGAAAAAGATGATGCATTTGATGGATTAGTTACATGTGAGTAACAAGTAAATATGTAATGCCAAACAGTTTAGTAAAGCTTTCAAAAGTATTTAAATGTTGTGGGCAGTCCATTTTCTTTTAAAGATACAACACACAACATTTGGAAAGAGAATAAATAAGCACATTGAACAGTAACCCAAACAATGCATTTATAAAAATGATTTAATACATTTCAAACTTAAATGCTTTGGACCCTGCATCAGTAGTTGGACAGTACATTGTGGGGTATAAGTAGGCTGGACATCAGGAGACTTACTATGGATGATATCATCAGACCCTCTTATGTCTACTTTATGTGTAATAGCTCATACAAATTTGATTTAAAATATTGATTATATGTAGTCTGTAACTGATGTAGGGGCACGAGACTCGACTCAGATTCAAACTCAGGTAATGATGACTTGATTTGGACTCGACTCAGACTCTTCTTTGATGAGTCGGACTTGGAGTCGGACTCGAACACAGGGGACTCAACTACAACACTGCCATGTATGCAAAGTTTGGGAAGGAGATGTCAGAATCCATAAACAAAAAAGGTCCCATGACATGGTGCTCTTTGGAGGCTTTTATATAGACCTTAGTGGTCCCCTAATACTGTATCTGCAGACATGTAGCTATAGCCTAGGTAAGTTAGGTTCAGATTTCTGCATGAAGTGAAAATAATGATTTAAATAGTGAAAATGTGTTATTATTATTATTATTATTATTATTATTATTATTATTATTATCACCTTTTTCCCTTCCCTGTTTCCGCATACTGTGGTTGCCTACCTATAAATCTTGGCATTGTAGAAATTGGATGTGACTAAATACTGATCATAAGAGCCCAATTACATTCATGTGTAACTATGGCCTCATAGTAACCATGTTCAATGTGTCAACAGCATTATTGTTATTATTTGAACTGGACAATACTGTAAAAAATAATTGTGGGCTAAGGCGTTATGCTCTAGGAAAATCACAGCATTGTGAAATGAAACACTTAAATGTAAATGGACTGTATTTATATAGCTCTTCCCTAGTCTTAACAAGGTTTGGTACCCCCCCCCCAACTCACACTATAAATAATAAAAATATGTAATATCCACGTTCGTCTATACAGCGCAAAATGTATCAGTTTCATTCGGGAGATACAACGGTGTCTTGTCCCTCTCTATGAGATGACCAAATCACAAGTCTATTTGACCAGAAACACAAAAGTCAGTCTAATCAATAACAAATAACCAGTATTTACTGATAAAAACTTACATGAAATTTACAACGATATATACAACAATTTATGGTGAACATATCATTATTCATCTAAACAATCAACTAAAAATATTTTTTAAAAAAACATAATAGCCTTTATACCATGGTCTGTATGAACACTCGATTTTGATTGGCTGCAGGGTGTCCATAAAAAAGTGTTATAGGATACCTACTAATAGAGTTCTAGAGAAACTGACCGTTTACTGTTCTAAATTAATGTGCTACATTAAAACATAAAGGAAATGGGAATCTGTCATTTCCAACACTGTGTAGTGCTTCAGTGCCTCGTCCTCTCAACACCACAGGATGGCGCTAACACACAAGCTGCAAGAACTAAGTTTTAGTGCCCCTCTGAACTGACTTTATTTCACAGCGAATAACGTTATCTCACATCCCGTTCACTGTTCAGGTCGCTACTTCAGGCTGCGGTCGTCAGAAACGTTACACATCGCTGATAAAATTGTTCGTAAAAGTCGTTATATTGTTTTGGGGACAATGACATGGCTGGATAGCTAGCTTGTCTTGTTGTTCAACATACTGTCACATTATTTTCACTGATTACCAGCTGTACACAATGTTATTGACTTTAAATCTTGCTAGCTTAGTGTTAGCTTTCTGGCTTGGAGCTGAGCTGAAGGATTCTACAAGCTGATTGGACTCTATCTCCTGTTGCTAAGGGTGGTAAGTCGTATCTAAGGTCCTTTCTATTCCCTGGAGCAGTGATCAACGTTTGTATGCATAAGAACCATAGACTGTATATAAGAATGGACCAACAGATCCCGTTGCTCTGGACGGAGACCAGTGAAGGCCTTTAGAAGCACATTTCCGGTGAGCGCTGAGCGTTACTGCGCAGCCTCCAACTGAGAGAAACAACGTAAATGTGACGTGAGCAACATGTCTGAAAGTTGTAAGTCTTCTGGTAGCTGTGCCAAGAGAAATCTCAATCATTCCCAATCTTGCAGATGGAGAGCGTAGGTATATGTAAGGAGATAACATGGACACAGGCTAATTATTGCTAACTAAAATGCTAGTTAACATTAGTAATTAAACTTAAACAGCTAATGTAAGTCCAAACTGCCTGCGAGCTTCTCCTGTACTATATGGTAATTCCTCTACTATGCGACAGTAAGTCGCGTGGTTATGACACAATCGTTAGCCTATTTTTACAAAAACGTATACTACGGAGCCATAACGTGAGGTACAAGGTAATGGAGCCTTTTATACATTGTTGTGTTTCTTTAGAAATAAACAATGGACAAATAAAGTCTTTAAACGCTTCAGATGTAAAGTTATTCGCTGTCAAAGTGACGTCAAAATGAATGGCAGTCAATGGTATGCTAACATCGGGTGATCGCTTTGTAGCATCAAAATGGCGCCATAGGAGATTCGAACTCTGAAGCGAAGCTTACCTCCTTGATAAGAACCTCATGGGATGGAAATGATTGTTCCAGGTATTAGTCAAACCCTCAGGCGTAACCAGGGAAACTGAGTTATTGTTTGGAAAAACTTGAGAACTTGAAACAGTCACAACTTAAAACAGTCACAATATTTTATGAAAAAATCCACCTGCCCTACAGTCTGCTGTGCATTACGTTATTCTGTTACTGTATGGTAGTGTCAAGACCGTCTGACAGACACAGAGTCCTGTTTGGGTCTCTGAATGAGACAAAGTTTAGGCAAGCGGCTGCACGCTGATCTTTATCGGAGGTAGAAATCCGAAACTACAGCAGAAATACATGGAGCTCGCCTCCATTACAATCAGCAGCTCGAGCTGCTACACTGACTGCGGAAGCCGCGCTGCTTATCTCTATTTTTACAGAGAGAGGAGAAACAGAGCGATGGATGGGTCCGTCAGGGCTCTGTGTGTTAGTGCCTGACCATGTAAACAAGCCTGAACACGATGAGAAGATGGGGCAATGGGCAGCGTGCAACTGTTGAGGCAGGCTTTATGCTACCCACACAATCAGAAAACTGTATTTTTTTGTGTTTTTTGTGCTTTTTTTCCCATTGGCTGAACACATTTTTTTTTTTTTTAAGTTTTGATCGGGTGGGCAAGACACATGTTTGGATGGGCTGAGCCCATTCTTGAGATTCTTCAGTTTGAGCTTTGACATATCAAGCATTGATGCCTGCCTTTAACCTACTTTTGAAGTCAAATTTGGCAATTTTGCTCTTGTGGTTCCTAGAGTCTCTAAAAGTAGAATTGGAGCCAGAGTCTTTATCTATCAGTGCCCTGCAGTGCCCTGCTACGCCATGAACTACTACAACTACTATTTCCAGTCATAGTTCCATTATCTTTATTGTGACTATTATTGCCACTGTTCATCGTACCCCCAACCGGCACCGTCAAGACACCTCCCCACAAAGAGCCTGGGTCTGTCCAAGGTTTCTGCCTAAAAGGAAGGGTTTTATCACCACTCAAGGTTTCTCCCTAAAAGGAAGTTTTTCCTCGCCACTGTCGCACTAAATGTTTGCTCTTGGGGGAATTACTGGAATTGTGGTGTGTAAATAATTGAGTGTGTTCTAGACCTACTCTATCTGTAAAGTGTCTTGAGATAACTCTTGTTATGATGTGATAGTATAAATAAAATTGAATTGAATTATCACATTCATTATTATTTTCACTTGTTTTCATTTTAAACAAATTGTATATCCAAATACAATACACATTTTATATAGGCTCAGTCTGCCGAACAACATGAAATCAAGGAGAGGGTTAACTTTTGCTGGTTCAGATTTCACACCGTGGTCAGAAGGAACAGGGGAGAGACTTTATTTCTCTCTCTATGCCTCTAGAGTCTGTACTCGCTCTGAATCCATCTCTCTCACTCGCTCTACCACACACTTCCCATTAGGGCTGGACGATTTTGGCTAAAATCATAATCACGATTAGTCAAACAAGTTACCTCGATTACGATTATTGAACGATTATTTTAATTTTTTTTTCTTTTCTTATACTGTAAATATGTTCACGGTTATTTTTTCGAATGAAAGAGTGCATAATCCTATCTTTGTGATTCTAAAATAAGGAAACAGCACACAGATAGAAATTAATGCTTATTTATTAAATATTTCAAACAACTGAACTGAAATCTACAACAGTAGATTTTACAATGAAATAAAAACGTCTTATAAAAAAGTAATTTAAGTTTTAATGTAAAAAAAAAAAAAATTTCCTAAAAATGTAGAAAATAAATAATAAATGTCCATCATAAGATTAACGGGAACCTGTGGTTAACTGTCTTTTCGGAGTTAAACTCCACAAGCGTGTCCTGCGGCTCGCCGGCCGTCACTCACACACACACACACACACACACACACACACACACACACACACACACACACACACACACACACACACACACGTCCACAGCGCTGCAGGCAGAGGCGGGGTCTGTTCCGAGTATAATAAAGCCCCGTCCGTGTTGAGCAAAACATTAAGTGAATTACTACAAGAATGGACGTGCATTTAATATAGGAAAAGTCATGGGAAAAGTGCACAAGTATTAGCATCATTTGTTGTTGTTGTATGTGACACTAAGGTCTAGTGACGATGCTATACCCAGTAAGCACACATACGTCGGCACGACGTATGCAATTGATCGCTTCGTCTGCAATTGATCGCGGGTCATAAAGAAGAATAATGAAGCATCGTTTATTGAGCGTCTGGAGGTCTTATTATGATCGCAATCTATACATCGCAGCGACGTATTAACTATGTCGGAACGATGTATTAAAAGTTCCTCAGTTGTTCACGGGTCATTTGAAAGCATCGTTTAATGAGCGTCTGGACATCTTTACTACACACACTGTTGATGTGATGGACAGTGAATCTGAATTCTGCCCAGCAACTTTTAATGTGTTAGTGTGCTATTTTCTATAATAATCTGAACTTGTGTAAATTATCTTTGAGTAGCCATATGTCTTCACGTAGTAGACAATGGCAAAATAAATCATAATGTTTTTTTGGTGAAGTGTCCCTTTGAATCATTTTGAATCATGTTAATTCAAAAGTAGGCCTATGTAATAATTTATATTTATATTCACAAACAGTAGCCTATTTAATTTAATTTTCAAACCCTTTACCCTATTTGTATTAGAATGAAACAGACAAATAATTAAGTTGTGTTCTATTGAAAGGATCTAGCTACATGCTAACGAGAGCTCGACTCGGCGGAAGCATAAATACTTCAGCGCGGAAGGATACATGAGTGAATCGACAGTGATCCAACTGTCAGTCTCCGTCAGTGTCGATCAAAGTCGGGAGGATGGCGCTTGGACATTTAGCAACGGAGGATTTAATCACGGGCTTACTTCGTTTTGGAATAAAGGTCACTGAAGAGGAGCGAAGTAAATTCAAAGGTAAATTATGTGCATTTTTAATCTGTGTTTGTGGTGTTAATATTCAAAGTTGGAAGTTAACTTTACCGTTAGCACTAGCCAAGTTCATACTCTGTCAACATTAGCTAGCTACACTCGACATTGATGATTGCCATTATTAACGTTTACAGGTTAGTTAGTTAAAACATTAGCAGTATTATGTCCCATATTGCCATTCTACATGTTACGACATGGTACTTAGCTAGCTAACGGTACTTAGCTACAGTTGACCATCGAGATAGCTAGCTAACATTAACGTTAGCTATAAAACTACTGCGTCAGAGGAGAAAAAAACGTTTTTGCCGCCGAAAAGTCTTTTCTTCTGACTTACGTTAACTCTAGCTATAAAACGTTAGCTGGACTGCGTCAGAGGAGAACGATAAAAAGCGTCTTTGCCGCCTAAAAGTCTTTTGTTCTTAAATATATGTTAATGGTAAAGCAAAGCCATTTGGGCGGAATGTGACTATCGGTAGCCAGTGAGGGTTTGAAATGATGATTTATTCTTTATTTTGTCGTCAAACTGTCTTAGAACATTTTCGTAAAACCATGTAATGTTAACGTTAATTAACCTACAAAGACTAACGTCAAGTTACAACACCAGTCACGTTAACGTTAACTGACAGAACCGACCAACGGTTAACCAACGGTTAACCTCCCTTTCGAGTAGCTAGCTAAGCTTAACATTTAACGTTAGCTAGCTAGCTGCTGTTTTCAAAATAACCCGATTATCATTATTAATAAAAAAGTAAGATAGGCCTAACGTTACGTTATATTAATATAGTGTGTGTGTGTGTGTGTGTGTGTGTGTGTGTGAGAGACACTTTTCCAGCGTCTCTAATGAGGTACGCCTAAATACTTTTTTTTTTTTTTAAGATTATTTTTTTGGGCATTTTAGGCCTTCAATAGACAGGACAGCTGAAGACATGAAAGGGAATGACATGCAGCAAAGGGCCGCACGTCGGAGTCAAACCCACGGCCGCTGCGTCGAGGAGTAAACCTCTATATATATGGGCGCCCGCTCTACCAACTGAGCTATCTGGGCACCCTACTTTGTGTTTTTATATGGATATTAGGTCCGGACCAAACGGAGGATGATAGAGAAACGTGATTGCATAATGTGCTTTTTAAATGTGGTAACGTTACATTATGCTGTTACCACAGTGGTGGTTAACATTGCTGTTTTTCTTTTCTGTATTGTACGTTAGATAATGAAGTTGACGGAGAAGCAGTGGACTATGGATTGACTGAGAGGATGGTTTCATACCTCTTTGAAGGATCGTTTAAGAAGCAAGCCAAATTCAACCGATTTGTACAGCAGTGGAAAGAAACCGTGACACTAACCGTTGAGCCTGTCCCGGTACATTCAGAGAAGGCTACAGTGGAATCAAGGTACCCGTAACAGTAATGTTATGTGATTGTTATAACATTAGGCCCAAGTAGAACCATGGAAAATAACTATAATCTCATAGACATATAAATAATATAAAATGTAAAGGTTACTACTGAAGAAGTTTTTATCTGGATCTGAATTCACCTGGCTCCGGTAGTTTATGTAGTGTAACATTATGCATTAGGGTGTACACACTGTAATGCATAATCTTGCACAGTCTTTGTAGTCCGAACGCAGGGGTAGAATGTAACTAAGTACATTTACTCCAGTACTGTACTTCAGTCTAAATGTTGAGGTACTTGTACTTTACTTGAGTCTTTTCTTTTCATTCCACTTTCTACTTTTTACTCCACTACATTTATCTGTTACAGCTTTAGTTACTAGTTACTTTAGTTACTCCACTACATTCATCTGTTACAGCTTTAGTTACTAGTTACTTTAGTTACTCCGCTACATTCATCTGTTACAGATTCATCTGTTACAGTTACTAGTTACTTTACACATTAAGATTACTACTCACAGAACACATGTAGTTTATAAAATCTGATGTTTGATTCTAAAGTAAACTGAGATGATTAGTCCATTAAACACACAACTGGTTGGATCCTTTACACTTTCTAACATGTTTTAATGTTTAACTACATTATCCTGATAATACTTACAGACTTTTGCTTAAGTAACATTTACACTGCAGGACTTTTACTGTAACAGTATTGTTACAGTATGGTTAATTTGCCATACATTTTAAGACTATTGTTTTATTGTAAGAGTCCATGCAGGGTTTGTCTACATGTTTTTTTTCCTTATATTTGTGTTGGAGTTCATATTAAATTACTAAAGGCTCTCTTTGAAATTTAATTTTAAAATCCTATGATAATGTTGTGACATGTTTCCTGTTTCCTGTTTGTGCTGGTTGCAGAATGAATATCTGCCGAAGATTTTAAGATGGCTTTAAGATCCTAGTACCCACAGTGCTTAGACTGACTCAAAGGAAATCTCCCCTTGTAGATCTGGCTTTGGAGGAAAGAGAGGCTGCCCTCACCGAAGATGTCCCTGGTAAGTGACTCACTGATCAGCCGTGGTCACCCCTAGTGTTGTGGAGCCATTTAAACTTAATTTCTTTTCTATTTGTCTTCAGACAAGATAAGGCCTAACCAACCAAAACATTCACCTAATACACTTTCTTTTATTTTTTTACTTATTTTTCAGGGATTGATTTCAGAGCTGCAATCCTGCTGTTGCCGATCCTGTTCAGGGAGAAAAATGACATTCTCATCATACTTGGAGAGGTGTGTAATTTGCGTATACTTATTTTTTGTTTACATTATTTCACGCAGAGACTGGAAGAATTATATGCATCCCTTGGATGTCTTATTTCATAATACAAAGTTTCTAGCTGTCAATACTGGGCCTTGGTGTGGACATGGGGGAACGCAAAGCTAAATATGGAGAAAAAAAAATGCATGCACGGTAAGAAAGATCTCTGATTTCACAAAAAATGTTGTAGTCTTTTGATAGGCCATTAAATGATGGTTAAGGTTGTTACTTACCGGAGACGTTTTTGTGTGTGTGTATGTATGTATGTATGTGTGTATGTGTGTGTGTGTGTGTATATATATATATATATATATATATATATATATATATATATATATATATATATATATATATATTTGGACAGTTGTTTTTTATGAATGTTTGTGGTAGATTTCTACAATTTAACTGAGTGAATACTACTTTATGATCTCTTGCAGGATCAGCCTGGTTGTAGCGCTATCCTATTGCATGCAGAGGGAGTTTGAAAGACAACCGTTTATCTCGCCCCTCGGATTGAGCCCTGTCAATGGAGAGTTCCCAGACTCAACATCTTGATGTGGTCTGGCCAAGCCTCCAGGAAGAGCGCCAAGTCTAAAAGCCACCATGGGCTTAATGGATAACGGTGGTACTGCACCCCATGGCCCAGAAAGACTTTTCACATAGACTTTGCAATGGTTAAAGAAACGTCTATATTTCAGCGGATAATTTGTTTCGGGGTATATCAACTTACCAGCCCGAACATTGAAAGGGTCCTTGGTTAAAACGTTACGTTTTTAACATTTTTAACATTCACTAGAAGCGAATCCAGAATTATTAAATTTTTTAAATATATATATTCCACTAAGTTAAACCAGTCTCTTATTCACTTGCTGTGCAGAAACCATTCTATACCATTTTACCTCTATAGAAAACTGAGAAGACTAGATAAAACAAAATAAATAGTATGATAATAATTCAAATCGAACGATTTTATTACAGCAGCAGTAATGAGGAACCCGGTCCTCCAGGCGCCGACGGAAGCGGAGGCCGAGATGGCCATTAAAGAGTTTCTCCTAGATAATTCTTTATTTTAATGTTTAATGTTTTAATATTTGTTAATGTTTTTTATGTTTATTGATTAATTATATAGTTCAAAATAAATGTTTGTTCAGCAAAAAGTGAGAAGTTTACTGGTCTTGTTTATACCAGCGATCCTACAGAGTGATTTAAGATGTTTTCAAGTAATTAGGTTAATAATTGTTTGTCATCTTCTAGACTATGATTTCTACAGATTAGACTGGTATTATTGGACTGTAGCTATAGTTTATTATAAAGTAGTAGTAGTTATAGCAGTAAAATGTTAATTAGGCCCCCTATCTAAAATATTCTCGGTGTACCAAGGTAAGTAATTTGTAATTTATTTTATCAACATTTAAAGAGTAAAGGTATGTTAGGATAACATATACGGTATGTAGCGCCTGACATCTGCAGACTGTATAAATGATATCTTGTGGATGTAGAGCCTGACATCTGTACTATTTATAACAGGAAGATGACCACATCTGTAAGATGTATAGCAGATGTTAGAACGATGTATATAAGCCTACATCTCTACAATGTATTGCATACGTTAGAACGACGTATATAAGCCTACATCTCTACGATGTATTGCATACGTTAGAACGACGTATATAAGCCTACATCTCCACGATGTATTGCATACGTTAGAACGACGTATATAAGCCTACATCTCCACGATGTATTGCATACGTTAGAACGACGTATATAAGCCTACATCTCTACGACGTATGGCATACGTTAGAACGATGTATATAAGCCTACATCTCTACGACGTATGGCATACGTTAGAACGATGTATATAGAGCTGGTAAGTCCCGCCCCTTCCGTAAAACCCCGCTGGACCTCAAAGTTGAAAAACCGTCAATGCAAGTGAATGGGAGAAAATAATTATTTTCTGGTCCCGTTTGAATTGTGCCATGAATGTGAACATATGTTGTCTGTGAATTTTTTATATAATTTTTCATGTAACGAGTTTGACAGTATATTGCATGATTCTTCGGCTAGCCGTTGTTGAAAAGACAAAACTAGAAAGACTACATGTCGCATATGTGACGTCACCCCATAACGCATTTTCCCTCCATAAATCACGGTGCGATAATCTATGAAGACAGATCGAGATGCCTGTGTGTTTTGTACCCAAATGTCACCATTCAAACAAGCTTTGCTTTTGCTACAGTAACTGCTACTAGCATTTTGCTAACGTGCTAGTTAGCTATTAGACTCACCGAAACATTATAACGCTTTTCTCTTCGACTGGCGTGGACAACGCCGACCATCTCCCCACTTGCGAACTTAAACCCCTCCACATGCCCAGACCTGAAGTGGTTTTCACCACGCTCAATTAGTTTGTCCTCTCCCTGAAAGAATGCGGTGAAGTGCACCAAAGACACAGCCATGTTTAGCGGGATCCATGTGCTAGTGGTGGTGACGTATATAAAACGCGTCGAAAGCAGCGAAGAGCTGTAGTCCACAAAGTGCTCTCACACAAAGTCTAACCGTATCAAAATTCTACCCGCTAAATTGAAGCATTCTTTACACGAAAAATTATATAAAAAATTCACACACAACATATGTTCACATTCATGGCAAAATTCAAACGGGTACAGAAAATAATTATTTTCTCCCATTCACTTGCATTGACGGTTTTTCCACTTTGAGGTCCAGGGCGATTAGCGGAAGGGGCGGGACTTACCAGCTCTATATGTATACGTCGCGGAGAGAGCGGCTATATGTCGCTGAAACGTAGCGCAGCGACGTCGCGGGGACGTCGTGCCAGTGAGCAAACTACCAAAATACTACATATCCCCGATGTATTTTGATTACATCGCCAATACGTCGCCGCGACGTATGTGTGCTTACTGGGTAAAGACCGTTGCCGTGCTTGCGTCACTCCCTTACCCCTCCTACCAGTCCTTATGGCCACTTGGCCAGTGGGAATGCAAACGGGAAAAAAGATTTTGGGGGAGAGTAGTTCTTAGAACTGCTTAGAAGTGTACTTTTCCTCTAAAAAGTACAAGTAGGCCTACTATCCGATCGGAAAGCACCTATGGTCGCAGACTGGACGGGGCGGAGTCCCATGGCTACACACGCGGCGGCCGTAATATGTTTTAAGGGGAAAGTACATCAACACACAGTGGGCGGCCGCGGAAATATTAATAGGATTAAAAGACCGAAATAACCGACTTGGTAAAATTACGTCGGTTATAGGCTCTGAATTTCGGTTACGATTATTTTTCTATTAATCATCCAGCCCTACTTCCCATGCACACGCATCTTAGATCGACGCACACGGCAACACACAAGTATAAACTTCAGGCCACTTACATGATAGGCTACGGATCTCTGCAGAGAAGTGGCTCTTATCTGGAAGGAGGGACCTATACGATAATGCTGCCCACAGCTATTCCCTTCGCCTTTATAAGGAGAAGACCTAAAAGCCTGACAGACTGAGCCTGCAGCCGTCCTTCAGAGGCATTCATTCAAGGTAAGCATAGCTTCATTAATTGAGATAAATATTGAGAAGACTTCTTACTCTTTTTTGCATCTGCTGACTGCATCCAAAAGCAGAAAACATTTATGAACACAAATGAAGGGTTTGTTTTGTGTCTGTCTGTCTGAACAGATCGTCTTGTTGCACACTGCACAGTCATCATGGGCAATACATGGCGTCAGTGTTCCATTGACATTACAAATGAATGCTCTACCTACTACTTCGGCAACCCCTGGTAACTGCAATTTTTTGGGTGTTTCACGGAAATACATTTTCAATAAATACACACAATTTATTAATATTTTCCAACTGTTCCTAGTGTATACATGGAGAGTGGTGTCTGCACTGAACCTCTGCCTCCGCTGATCAACTCAAATTCAACTGGCAGTGCACTGTTCACCAAGACTGGCCACACTGCTAGAGGAGCTGTTGGCGTCTTCACTTACGAGCTCATCAAAAAATCTACAAAAAACACCAGTTGGAAAATTGCTGTCATGTTCTCTGTGCCCTACGACTATGACCTGTACTTTAACTTGTATGCAGTGGGAATCTTTGATGAGAGCCAAGCGTGTAATAAGGATCTTTATCAACTGATGTACTATGAATCAAACGACAAATTTGTCAGAGGTAAAGCAACTGGTCCCAGTCTCACTCATACGGATGGTCAAGTCACCATCATGGCAACCATGTCAGACTCAACCAAGTCTGTCATGAAGGTGGTAGTGAAAGACAACTGAAATAAGAGAATTGGGAAGTGCTAAAATGTAGATTACCCTGCAGCACATTCTGCTTTTATAGCTAATTCTGTGCCAATGGCTAATACATAGTTCATGTATAGTCATTTTGCTTAATTTTGTTCTGAGCAAAAATAATTAGGAATACATGCTTAAGATGTTTTCATTGCTTTACAATATTACTCCACTGTTTTGTGTAATATGTAGAAACTGTAGTAGAACTGTTGAGTTTCCATCAAAAGAAAAGATGATGCATTTGATGGATTAGTTACATGTGAGAGTAACAAGTAAATATGTCATGCCAAACAGTTCAGTAAAGCTTTCAAAAGTATTTAAATGTTGTGGACAATCCGTTTTCTTTTAAAGATACAACATATAACATTTGGAAAGAGAATAAATAAGCACATTGAACAGTAACCCAAACAATGCATTTATAAAAATGATTTAATACATTTCAAACTTAAATGCATCAGTAGTTGGACAGTACATTCTGGGGTATAAGTAGGCTGGACATCAGGAGACTTACTATATATTAATTAAAAAAAATATATATATTAGGTGTAAATTTCAACTGATATAGGAAAAGCTATACATAAAAAGGTTCACAAGAGCATTGAAAGGTTGTAAGTACAAAAATAAGAAGAAACATGTTTAAGTAGGCGAGTTAACCTCTTAATAGACACTAAGAGAATCAGAAAAAAATAAAAAGACACACATTGTGTACTTAAAGGTCCCATGGCATGAAAACGAAGATAGTTCACCAAAACGTGTTTCTGAAAACATTTTAAGCGAGAAATAGGCCATGCAGTTGCTGAATCTGTCTTCATTTCAGATCAACAAAGGTCAGTTTAAAGGTCCCATGGCATGAAAATTTCACTTTATGAGGTTTCTACCCCCAGCCTGCCTATGGTCTCCCAGTGGCTAGAAATGGCGATAGGTGTAAACCGAGCCCTGGGTATCCTGCTCTGCCTTTGAGAAAATGAAAGCTCAGATGGGCCAATCTGGAATCTTTCCTTTATGACATCATAAGAATAAAGGTTACCTCCCCCTTTTCTCTTTCTCTTTCACTTTGCCCACCTACAGATTTGGCCCACCCATGAGCTTGCAAACAAGTGAAGCAAGCTACAGACACAGAAATGGCACATCCTAAGGAAAGCTCATTGTGGGACTGGCTCTAGTGGCTGTAATTCTGCACCAAGGCTGAATTTTGGGAAAGAGACTTCAGATACAGTATTAGGGGACCACTAAGGCCTATATAAAAGAGACTTCAGATACAGTATTAGGGGACCACTAAGGTCTATATAAAAGAGACTTCAGATACAGTATTAGGGGACCACTAAGGTCTATATAAAAGAGACTTCAGATACAGTATTAGGGGACCACTAAGGCCTATATAAAAGAGACTTCAGATACAGTATTAGGGGACCACTAAGGTCTATATAAAAGAGACTTCAGATACAGTATTAGGGGACCACTAAGGTCTATATAAAAGAGACTTCAGATACAGTATTAGGGGACCACTAAGGTCTATATAAAAGAGACTTCAGATACAGTATTAGGGGACTACTAAGGCTAAAAAGAGAAAAAGAGACTTCAGATACAGTATTAGGGGACCACTAAGGCCTATATAAAAGAGACTTCAGATACAGTATTAGGGGACCACTAAGGCCTATATAAAATAGACTTCAGATACAGTATTAGGGGACCACTAAGGCCCCCCGAATGTTTTCCAAATCTTGGCTTTTTCTTTAAAAATAATTAAAACTTTTTGTCATTTCCCTACAGTCTCTCTGACTGGCCCGGCAAATCAATGGAGCAGAAGTTCTATACCCGGGGAAATATCGCCATTAATTCGCTATTCATACCCTGTCTTTCCCGATTATGAACTTCTGCCATCAGGGAGAAGATCTTAGCACAACAGAGCAAAGTGCAATAAATACACCAGCACTTATTTGCACTTTGCACTGGAATTATTACACTTTTTAAGATGTCGTATTGTTTGTACAGTCATATGTGCTTTTGTGTGGATTTCAGAATGGTTTCTCTGGTACATGTTTGTGTTGTGAAGCAACAGATTGTAGCACTACGACCAAGACAAATTTCCCCTTGGGGATAATTCTATTCTGCGAACTCTACCTCTAACTGAAAGCCTGAAGAACTCTGACTTAAAAATAGAAACAGACACTTTCTGCCTGTTTTTAGCCAAAGTGAAAATTAGTAATTCTCAACATTTATTGTGCTCTGGTTTCAGAATGATGACGAACAATTAGATACAAAATAGGATGTAGGCTCTACAAGATGATACTTTTCTTTGGCAACTACCTTGTTTTTTCTCATTTGATGTTGTAACATGAATAGCTTTTTGTGGAAATCCCTAAAGTCATCCTTACAGACTCCAAGATCCTGGACTCAGACTCTAGTCCGACTCAAGGTCGCTATTCTCTGGAGTCGTGAGTCGACTCTGACTCACACACATGACTTGGACTTATAGATTTATGATATAGTACTCTTTTACGTCTACTTTATGTGTGATAGGACATACAAATTTGATATAAAATACTGATATCTTCAGTCTGTAACTGTTTGATGCAGGGGCACGAGATTCGACTAGGATTCAAACTCAGGTAATGGTGACTCGGACTCAAACACTGGGGACTTGACTACAACACTGCCATGTACGCAAAGTTTGTGGAGAAAATGTCAGAATCTATGCAATAGTGAGAGTCTCAATAGTGAGAATCTATAACATAGAAAACAAAAGACTCCTTAAGAAATATAAACAACTCATCTGTAGACATTACAAATAAAAAAACAATACGTTTGCAGAGTGCCGTTATGAAGCCTCACCCATCTGGGTTTTTTGAAACCGAATGTGACAATTTTTGAAGAGAGGGTGGGGTTGGGAAGGATGACGCTGCCAAGCCAATGTCGTTTATGGTTGCAATGGCGCTGCTAAAATGCTAAAGCGGGAAAGTCGTTGATTTTCAACCCTTCTGAAGTGAGTTATCCAGCGGAGATATACCTGCAGGTAAACACGGACATCCGCCTACTGCCGCTATTTATCTGCATGTATGGCATTACAGAAAATCTTAAATCTAAAAATTTAAAAATTGCAGAAAAGAAACAACTTGTAAAGTCACGGCTCAGAGAATTGTAGGACCCAAATGCAGAGACAGCCAGGCAGAAGTGATCAGCTTGAGGATTTAATCACCAACAAAGCATATACAAACAAAAGGAGTCCTGGATAAAGCAGGCAAAACTATACCAGAATGTAGTCCAAGTAAAAACAGGAATCACAGGAACCAGGAACACTGAGACAAAATCGGGTAGAGTGACACACAGACTCTCCAAAACAGAATACAGAAATAATGACCTGACAACAGACAAAGGAAACACAGAGACTAAATACAAGAGTTAACGAGCAAACAAGGGACAGGTGACACTAGGGCTAGGGAACAGGTGAAAGACATCAGAGCGGAGCAAACAATCACAAAGGCGGTAAAACCAAGGGGGTAAGCTTCTCTTCAGAGCTCGAACCTCCTATGGCGCCATTTTGATGCTACAAAGCGATCACCCGATGTTAGCATTCCATTGACTGCCATTCATTTTGACGTCACTTTGACAGCGAATAACTTTACATCTGATGCGTTTAAAGACTCTATTTGTTCATTGTTTATTTCTAAAGAAACACGACAATGTATAAAAGGCTCCATTACCTTGTACCTCACGTTATGGCTCCGTAGCAGACGTTTTTGTAAAAATAGGCTAACGTCATAACCACGCGACTTACTGTCGCATAGTAGAGGAATTACCGTATAGTACAGGAGAAGCTCGCAGGCAGTTTCGACTTACATTAGCTGTTTAAGTTGAATTACTAATGTTAACTATCATTTTAGTTAGCAATAATTAGCCTGTGTCCATGTTATCTCCTTACATATACCAACGCTCTCCTTCTCTGCAAGATTGGGAATGATTGAGATTTCTCTTGGCACAGCTACCAGAAGACTTACAACTTTCAGACAGGTTGCTCACGTCATATCTACGTCGTCTCTCTCAGTTGGAGGCTGCGCTGCTCAGCGCTCACCGGAAAAGTGCTTCTAACGGCCTTCACTGGTCTCCGTCCAGAGCAACAGGATCTGTTGGTCCATTCTTATATACTGTCTACGGGTAAAACCAAAAGACAGGAAGTAAAACAAGACAACACATAAGAGATCAGAGAGACTACAAAATAAAACAGGAAATGGAAAACCAACAGAAAACGTGAAACCAACTAAACACAGAAACTTGACACTGGACGAGACGTGACACAGCCTTCTTGAACATCTGCTACTGCCAGCACTTCCTATGTCTGTCAAATGTCCGATCACATTTTAAGCATTTATCTTCACAGCCAGACACACAGTCAGCACTAGACAGAGGTTTTTTTTTTATGATGACCACCATATGGCTCTGGACACAACAGAGGATTACTGCTGGATTAATGGAGGGAAAGAGAAATAGAGAAACAGTCCATTTTGAGGTCAAGATGAATTCTGCTGAACTGGAGTATTTTGTTTTTTAATGTAACTTTATTTTTCGTTTTTGTTAGTAGACAACGTATAACAAACATACAGATAGCACATAGCTACATATTGAACAACAATAACAATTACATAACCAAGGAGGACACGGAGGATTAAAAAAACTTGATGGGGGCTCCCGGATAGCTCAGTTGGTAGAGCAGGCGCCCATATATCGAGGTTTACTCCTCGATGCAGCGGGTTCGACTCCGACCTGCGGCCCTTTGCTGCATGTCATTCCCCTCTCTCTCCCCTTACATGTCTTCAGCTGTCCTATCAAAATAAAGGCTGAAAATTTCCCAAAAACTTATCTTAAAAAAAACTAAACATAATGGAGTCTTCAGAAGATGTAATTATCTTCACAAGAGCATTCAGCATTCAAGTAAGTTTTCTCAGAATTGTTTGTCTTTCTAGTTACATAACTCAGTGTTTCCCCTACCACGATGGCCCAAAATGACATTAATATGCACAGTTAGCACAGTAGAATGACATGTAAAAATAAATATGTTAAACCCCAAAGCTCTAATCCTAGAATCCTAGAAGGCCCCTTGTGATCGATAAGCTCAAGTGTGAAACCAAATTGTTACAGTTTTGCATGGACAATTTCCTCTTTGTTAAAAGGCTGACACTGAAATGCTAAATGACACGTTTTTTTCACTTTCATTTTTACTGTCATAAGACTAAGAAGGGGCTTTTGATTGGAAGGAGGGACCTACACAATAAGATGCAGCCCACAGCTGTTCCCTTCACATTTATAAGGAGAAAACCTAAAATCCTGACAGACTGAGCCTGTAGCTGTCCTTCAGAAGCATTCATTCTAGGTAAGCATAGCTTGAGATGACTTATTACTCTGTCAAGTTCTCATTTTTTGCATCCAATAGCAGAAACTTTTATGAACACA
This sequence comes from Sander lucioperca, assembly GCF_008315115.2. Classification (NCBI taxonomy): domain Eukaryota; kingdom Metazoa; phylum Chordata; class Actinopteri; order Perciformes; family Percidae; genus Sander; species Sander lucioperca. The sequence continues at coordinate 20,843,735 of NC_050174.1, forward strand.
AATGAAGGGTTTGTTTTGTGTCTTTCTGTCCGAACAGGCCGTCTTGTTGCACACTGTACAGCCATCATGTCTGATTCAGAAGAGAGGCTGGCCCATGTGGAGACAGCCTCAACTGATGCTGATGCAGTGATTTCAGTTGGCGATGACGCCATTGGAAGCAGTACCTGGCGTCAGTGTTATATTACCGTTATAAATTACGGCTCTGAATACACCCTCTGTAACCCCTGGTAAATGCAATTTACTATTTTATTTTTTGGCCATTTCATTAATACGTTTTCAATAAATACACACAACTCTTTAATATTTATTCTGCTGTTTCTAGTCAATACACGCAGAGTGGTCGCTGCACTCAGACTCCACCACCGCAGATTGGCCCGCATTCATCTGGCAGTGCACTGTTCACCAAGACTCCCTTCACTGCTCAAGGATCTGTTGGCGTCTTCACTTATGACCTCCAGGACTCCACTGACAAAATAGCTGTCATGTTCTCTGTTCCCTACGACTATAACCTGTTCTCTAACATGTATGCAGTGGGAATCTTTGACAAGAGCCAAGAGTGTAATTATGATCTTTATTATCAGATGTACTACGACCCACCAACCACCTTTGTCAGAGGTGAAGCTAAGTGCCCCCCCAGTCTCACTTATAAGGGGGATCGAGTCACCATTGTGGCAACAATGGCAGACCTTTTTGAAGCTGTCATAGATGTGGAAGTGAAAGACAACTGAAATAAGAGAGTCGGGAAGAAAGTAGTTTCTCCTGCAGCCTATTCTGCTTGTTTTTTTTTGTAGAATTTATAAGGCATTCTGTGCCAATGGCTAATACATAGTTAATCTTAATGTATGGTAATTTCTTTCCCAAGCATTAAGAATTAGAAATACATGCTTTAAGATGTCTATATTGCTTTACAATATAACACAATCCACTGCTTTTGTGTTAGAAAAACTGTAATATGTAATAACTGTAGTAGAGCAGATGATGCATTTGATGGATTACTTATTGTACGTGTGTTGTGATTTCACCTGTAACATTTATTGACTTTTTGGCTTTATAAGATTATGTAAACTGTCTTATACACGGCTTTCAACATCACTTTGGTTCAAATCTCAAGCATTTAATAAATCTGCAAAATCCGTCTTCAAAATCACGTCGTTCAAATCACACTGTCACAGTGTGGCTGTATGTCTTCTGACATGTGTTGAGACTGGGCTGTGTTGCTTCCTTAAATGCATTTTAGTTATCAAAGGTCTGGTTTTGGGGTTTTCTGTTTGCTGGGTTTTTATTGTGTCATGTTAATGGTTTTTGGATAGACCTTTGTTACCAGCCTGTTTTTTGGACTGTAAGTTATTTACAGACTGGTTACTTATAGACTTGAAACGGGGGACACAGCCAGCTACCCTGGCTCTGTCCAAGGTAATAAATTCCACTTACTAGCACCTCTAAAGCTTGCTAATTAACATGTTAAATTCAGAGTGTAAAATAAAAATAAAAATAAAAATTATACTTTATTAATCCCGCAAGGGAGATTACAATGTGTTCACTCTGTTGTTAGAACACACTACACACAGGCCTGAAATACACACACATGCTCAGTACCTATACATGTACAAATGGAGAGATGTCAGAGTGAGGAGGCTGCATCGGTTGATGGACAGGCGCCCAGAGCAGTTGGGAGTTTCGGTGCCTTGCTCAAGACCACCTTGACAGTGTAGGTGAGGTGGTGAACTGGCACCTTTGCAGCTACCAGTCCATCAACCTAACTTCGGTCCGTACAGGGAATTGAACCAGCATCCCTCCGGCTCCCAACCCAACTCCAAATTTACTATGTCAAACTAAATATTAAAGGCTTTTACACCACATTTAATTGGGCTTAGCTCATATGCTATCAGTTAATGTTCCCTGTTTTACATAATGCTTTGAAATGTTTTTCAATCCACTACTTAAAGATTTAAGCTGTTCGGAGCAGCAAGGTGTATTTGTCGAAGCACTTGATTCACATTTGAGGGGAACAACCTGCTGAGTGTGCTGATACTCTCGGGGTTAATGCTCTAGCTGGCTTCAAAGAAAGCTTTCAAGTGCAATTGTATTGCCGCTTTTGCTTAGCCAGCAAAGGGGACATAGATTCTAGCCATTTTGGGTCGAGAACTGTTGAACAACACAACTATTGTAGCCGAGTTATGAGAGATTGAGTCAAGGCGTACCTGATGTTTAAAGCGAAGGTGTCCGGCATACTTTAATCCTATAACTGGGTTCTCGTCGGATCTTCTTCATGACGTATTTGAAGGAATTATCCCATTTGAGTTATCCATTTGCTGATCTCAAAGAAATACTTATGACTTGATACCCTGAACAGTCAAATTAGTAACTTCCAATACAGAGTCCAGGCCCCTAAAAAATCTCAGTCCAGCTTTTAGAAAGCAACAATAGGTGGGAATGGGCATGATGAGCATTGGGTTTTGCTGCGATTACTGATTAATGATTGCTAATCTTGTGCTACAGAATGAAGCCTCTCTCCAGAGATCTTGGTGGACCTGAAAGAGATAGTTGAATTGGTTGTATCAGCATAAGCGTATAAGATGGCAGACTTATGCCTGCTTATTAAAGTTCATTCCCTAAGTGATCCAAGCCTCTTTTCACCTTTCACGAAGTCATGCAAGAATTTGTGATAATTAATAAACCCTTTATTTTATATACAAATGAATGCAAAAGCCAACACACCAGGCGTCATATCATTAAGTTCGCTGACGACTCAGTAATAGTGTCGCTGCTGACGCACAGCGACCCCAAGTATGGCGCTACCTTAAATGATTTTACAGAGTGGTGCAAATCGTCTTTTATGAACATTAACGCGGAAAAAACTAAAGAAATGCTGATTGACTTTAGGAAGAATCCCCCCCACCCCTCTCCCACCCTTATTAACGATCAGGCTATCGAAGTAGTGAAGCAATACAAATACCTCGGTAATATAATAGACGACAAACTCACCTTCGAGCCTCAAGTTGACGCTGTATGTAAAAAGTCACACCAGCGCATGTTTTTTTATCGTAAACTTCGCAATTTTAATGTTGATAAGACTTTTATGAGGATGTTTTATTGTTGTTTTATTGAAACTATTCTTTCTTTTGCCTTTGTGAGCTGGTTTGGGTCCCTCACTCTTAAAAACAAAAACAGGCTGCAATACATAACTAAAGTGTGTGGCAAAATTTCCGACAACACCCTGACTGACTTAAAATCGCTATATGAGTCAAAGACCTTGAAGAAGGCCCAGTCAGTCTTGGCTGATATAAGCCACCCCCTGAACGGCTACTTCATGTTGTTGCCGTCTGGCCGCAGATTCTGTCTGCCTAAATGCAGGACAAACAGACACAAAAACTCCTTTGTCCCCGCTGCTATAGGCTTTGTTAATAATTCAATGTGAAATGAGGACTTCTGTGTAGTATGTATTTTTTGTGCCCTCTATTGATAGTGTCTGTTGTTTGTATGGCTTATGTGTTGTTTATGTTGCATTCTATTGCTGCACAACGAATTGCCCCTCGGGGATAATAAAGACTCCTTGACCTTGACCTTATTATAAAGTGTTACCAATATTTTTCTACTCTAATGTGTACATGCAAAGTGGTGTCTGCGAGAAAGCTCTGGTAACGCAGATTGACCCGTCTTCACAGACTGATCTCATTAAGTGGCGTATGTATGACACGCCAATTCGTTATCAAGATGCATACTCGTTTTTTGGCGTGTTTATCAACGCCATTTGGCCTCCATTGACTTACATTACCTTGCGATTGTGTGTGAATTTACGCTGAAGCGAGTAGTATGAAAGGGCGAAAATCCGCACAGGGAGGTTGGTCGGGGTGGTGGATGGGTCAAACACAGGACTTTCACCAGGAGACCAGGGATCGTGTCCCACTGTCATGTTTCCTTTGTGTCCTGCGTCTTGTTTTCCTAAACCCAACCCCGTTCTTGTTTTCCTAAACCCAATCCGCGTGTCACGTTTCCTAAACCCAACCGTAGCTTTCTTCTTTTTCTAAATCCAACCGGTTCTTCTTTTCCTAACCCAACCCATCCGCTGTATACGGCACTCAAATGCGTACAGATAACACGCCACTTGGCTTTAGAAAGTGGTGTGTATGTTTACGTCCACTGTATACAGCGTAGACATACACGCAGATAGCTCAAAATGCGTACAGATAACACCCCACTTGGCTTAAGAAAGTGGACGTGTATGTTTACACGAAGTCATTATGTCATGTTGATCTTCATTTGGAAATGCACTGTTCAGCAAGGTTCCCTTCACTGCTACAGGAGCTGGCGTCTTCACTTATGATCTCCTCCACAAATGTACAAAGGACTTCACTGAGAAAATAGCTGTCATGTTCTCTGTGCCCTTTGACTTCAACCTGTTCTGTAACCGGTATGCAGTGGGAATATTTAATAAGAGCAAAGAGTGTAATCATCTTTATCATCTGATGTACTACAACACACAAACCACCTTTGTCAGAAGTGAAGCAAAGGATCCCAAACTCACTTATAAGGGTGATCAAGTCACCATCATGGTCGTGATCTGGCTGTATGCGTTCTGACGTTTAGTTGAGACTGCTATAGTCTATATCCACGACTTTCCACTCCTGGAATTGCCCCGTTGCTGCCGGAAATTCCGCCGTATGTCCTTTTTTTTGACCAGATTTCTGTTACCTAACGCTTCGTTTGTGTTGGTGTTCTAAACTCCGGTGGATTTCCGAGGACTATGGTTAACTGCTCCTCAGATCTCTGCAGGGTAAATCCAGACAGCTAGCTAGACTATCTGTCCAATCTGAGTTTTCTGTTGCACGACTAAAACAACTTTTGAACTTCCACGTTCCACCAAAACAAGTTCCTTCCCGAGGCTATTTTGCAGAAGCACTGTGGACCCGTCCGGCGCTTAGCACCGCCCAAGACGATTGTGATTGGTTTAAAGCAGTAAACCAGATAAACCAGAGCACATTTTTCTCCCATCCCAGAATTCTGTGTGGACTAGCCAGACCCTCCACCGCAGCGCTGTGGTAGAAGGTCTGGCAAAGCGAGACTAAGACTGCTATAACCAGCGTTTGAAGCCAGCAAATGCACCATTACGTATAGTGGCACCTACATTTTAATTTATATCATTAGCATAGTGGTGAACAAGGTCAACACAAGAGCTGGTAAACATTAGCATTAGTTCTATAGCTTGCAGTAACATGTTCTGACATATGTGACGTGACTTACCGAGAGATATAGAGAGAGATAGGGACTAAGCTAATACTTAAAAAGTAGAGCAACAGAAAGAGAAGCTGAATAAGGGGGTCAAGATGGTGGTGCATTATTTTGACTTACTTTCTTCTTCATTGTACTACAACTTATTTATCTATTTTTTTGTGAAGTTGTGTTGGCATTTTTATGGTATTTGTGAGGAATAAAGACTGACATAAAAAGTGTCTCTGACTGATGTTCACTGATGTTGCAAAAGGTTCAGTTCCTCCATGAAACTTCCCTCTATAGTGTAAAAAAAGGAAGCAGTTAATTAAAGAAATGAAAAAGAAGGGAAAGGGGTTTCAGACTGAGAACGACGTCTCCTGACTACATGTGAGGATTATAATTGTGAAACAAAGAGGAAGATGACAACACTTTCATGCACAGAAGTAAAGAAACCTATTATAAACCACTTTTTCCATGCCTTGCTTTAATGATTTAGCCAAAAAATAAAATAAAGACTTTTTAAACTGTACCCTCCTGAGTGCCTCAGTGTCCTCAAACCCTTAAGAAACACTTTTGTTTGATGAATTCATGTTGACCCAAAAACGTACAGCTTGTTGAATGGATGAATTCTGACCTCTACTGTTTGCATTTGTGTATTTTAGTTACTGCCCGATCCTCTGATAGGTAAAAGTTACCTGCAGTCTCCCATTGTCAGACACTCCTCCACAGCACCACGGAGGAGAGTCTGGCTACTCCACACAACATTTTGGGATGGTAGAAAAACGTGTTCTGGTTTAGTGGCATTTCTTTAAACCAATCACAATCGTCTTGGGCGGGGCTAAGCACCGGACGGAGCAACGGTGCCTCTGGAAAATAGCCTCGGGAAGGAACTTGTTTTGGTGGAACGTGTACGTTCAAAAGTTGTTTAGTCGTGCAACAGAAAACTCAGATTGGACAGATAGTCTAGCTAGCTGTCTGGATTTACCCTGCAGAGATCTGAGGAACAGTTAACCATAGTCCTCAGAAATCCACCAGAGTTTAGAATTACAACAGGTAACGGAATTGCAGCCAAAAAGAAGGACTTACAGTGGAATTTCCTGCGGCAACGGAGCAATCCCAGAAGTGGAAAGTCGTGGATGCAGACTCTAGGTGACATAACTTGCATTCTCACTGCAGGTAAAAAGGGCGTGACAAGAGTTTGAATGTAGGCTATAAAAAGCAGGGCCTTTTCTATAAGTCCACCATTTATTTTATTCAGAAAAACCTAAAGGTCTGACAGGTTAAGCTTGCAGCTCTTTTGAAGTGTTCATTCCCGGTGATCACTCCAGCTCATGTCTGTAGAATATGTCACAGACATGAAACAAATATACATGTCCATTTTCAACTCAACCTTCTATTCCATTTTAAAAGCAGCAACTTTCAAACAATGAATGTAGGCCTATTTGTTTCCTTTGGAATACGCCTGGGTCGAAGCACTCAAACATAACTTAAGAGTCTACTGATTTCTTTCTTTTGCCACATTTATTTTTTCTTTCTCGTTTAGACTGTTACGCTTTTCTTCGTTTCCACAAACAAATAATGAACTGTTCTTACCTGATGGCGTACAAGGGTTGATATCAGATTAGAAAAGCAAAATATGTTTAAAAAAAAAAATTAAATTCACAGTCATGTAGCTGTAAGCTACTCATCGGCAAAAAAAAAATATAAAACGTGTGGCTACTAAGCAAAGAACAAAGACTGAAGGACAGTTTAGCTCTTATATACAAGCCAATACAAAAATGATTGTTAAAAGGGTGGGACTATACTCCATGTACCAAGAACAATTAACAATAGAACCCCAATATTTTATAGCATTTATTAAGTATAGCTCAACCTTCACAGTCTGTTTACAGGTGTTGGGGAGTACTACTGCTATGTGAAAAAAGTTGTACAATGCATTGCATTGCATGCTACATTAGCATAACACTGGTTGGTCCGAATCTGTTTCTCTCTTTTCCTCCTTTGTCTTTTTTTCTGTACATCTGGAATCAGCTGCTACGTCATCTTTTGCTTCTTCTGATTGGCCTGTTTTTTGATGCGGCTCTTCAGGGCTAGAAGGTCGATGTAGAGGATCTGATCGAGGATGGCCGAGGCGCAGAGCAGGCCGCCATGCAGCGCCCCAGCCATGCCGTTACAGAATACGTCCTGACCTGCGCACACGCACACGCACACGCACACACACACACACACACACACACACACACACACACACACACACAGAAACATTAAAGGTGCAGTAGGTAAGACTTATATCTTATTTAACTTAACTTATCTGGCACCACCTACACCTACTTTTGCGATTTGCAAAAATCCACAGCTCCCTCCCAGATGCACCAATCAGGGCCAGGGGGGGGGTGTCTAACTGCGTGTCAATCAATGCTCATGGACACGCATTCATTCTCCCTCGTGGGGGGAGGGGCTTAGGAAAACGTTTTGGGCTTTAGCAGAAAGGGGGGAGGGACTGAGAAGTTGTTGATGTTCAAAATTTTTTGGCTAAGTCCTGGATCTTCACAATCTTACCTACAGCACCTTTAAGCAGATGTGTCACTGTGGAATCTAGACCAAAAGAGACTGTCCGTCAGTCAGGTCACCTGTTAGGTAGAGTCCGTTGATCGGTGTCTGTGGTCGCATCCTAGCAACCGTGTCCGGGGTGAAGCGCTCCAAGTTGTGTTCAGCTCCGTACATCTCACCTCTCGGAGCGCCCAAATAGTGGACATTAGTTAGAGGAGTGGCAGCATCCACCATCACCACCTGAACAGAAACACACATGCTGTTAGTAGTTTTAGTAGATATACAGTACATAGAATAGTTGCCAATTCAACGTCTTTGCAAAATCTTTTGGAGACAGCCATATTTTGGACTGACTATGTACAAATACAATACAGGCTTAGATTAGAGTCAGGGAGAAATAGACAGTAAGAAATAAACAGTAATATTTGTATTAGAAATGTGACTAAATACTAATATAACCAAATCCTGTTGCCTTCTACAGTAAATGAAATGGTGACCCCCATAGAAATAAAATGCATAGAAAGGCCATTCCAATTCAAATCAATGTAGAAGAATGGTCAGAGCGGCAGCCATTCTTATGTGTACCTTTGCCATGGTAATGGACTAACTTCTGTATAAACTGACACGCAGCAAGTCAGGAGGTGAGGCCAAACGAGACGTGGATATGGAGTCGTAAGATTTTTAAAGAAGCCAGCCGCTAAATGAGTCATATTTGTCATTTTAATGCTTCATCCACACAAATCCCTTTGCTATCGCCAGATGAGTAAAAACTTTGTTCGGAACGTCTACTGTGACCGGTGTGTCGTGGGGGCATGGTTGAGTTAGCAAGCTAGCTAAGTAGCCAGTTGTCCGCTGGCTTGCTGGTTCCGCTGTGCTTTCATGCTGCATTGGTTACAGAAAGTGAGCCGAACAGCGAGCTTGGTCAAATGCTGTTTTTTGAGTTGAACTTGAGTTTGGAATATATTACCTTGTCTCGCAGTTGAGGGAAGATTGTTAGTGCCCAGTCCAGCATCTCTTGGGCCATGCTATTTTTCAAATCCAGGTAGTCCTGGCCCCTCTTGCCAAGCTTTGTCTCCTCCCACTCCTCAAACCACTCATAGCGAGCCATGGTTAGCAACGTCATACAGGACTTACCTACGGAAAGATCACAAGGGGGATATACAGGGTGCGATTTGTAAAAAAAAGCAGAGGGGGGAATGTTTTTTGATCATGCATGACAAAACATGCAAGAATGAAATCCCCCTTTCAATACCACAGATGATGCCACTCGGCTAGCCATGCCAAACACTTATTTATGAACTTCAATATCCAATTGAAAATAATCTCTAAATGAAATAGCACAACGTGGTGTCAACATAAAACACAGTGCTTTCAAGCCGGAGAGCGGAGTTCACTTCACGACGAAAACAAAATACTTTCACCCAGGAAACGCTTCTTCGTTCTTCGGGAGTGTTTTAACCACGATCTTTTTCCTAAACGTAACGAGTCGTTTTGGTGCCTAAACATAACCGCCATCGCCGCATGACGCACACTTTTTCTGGCTAAACTCAACTTCCACAGCCCCTGAAATCACCATCATCTGGCGGTGCCTGTAGCCAGCTCACAGTCACCTATTGGCAGCTAAACAACTGCCGCTGGTAGCCGGCGTCCCGGAACTCTGGAGCGGCTAAATACAACCGGCAACGGCCACTCTGATTTTATCGTTCTATGGCACTATGGACTGTTCAAGTTACAGCGCTTTACTGTGTTTAAAATACTTCTATTTTAGGTATATGATATATGAGCATTTGGTGAAGTAGCATTGATAATTTTAAGGGGATGATAAAAAATAATTCAGCACAGATAGAGATATGTACAAAGAGAGGGTTGTGATGCTCAAAAAATGTATCCACTGATATACAGACATCTCTTGTGCCATGTAAGCCTATGGAAAAAGTATTTTTGGCCCAGAGGGCATACCGTGATGGACCGGGAGTTGCAATTCCACTGTTTGGCCGCTATGTTCAATTTGCTTCAAAGCCCAGCGCACTTCCTGGGGGCCCGAAAGAGTGATACAAATTTTTCACTTCATTTAACTTTCGATCTTCTTGAATGAATGACCTACGTTGAAAAGTAGGTGATTGTTGGTACAGCAAACTTTGCACCGTACTGGTAACACACTGCATTACATACCAGGTGAAATATGCCTGGGACATCCAGCTTTATTCTTACACTTTCAGTATTATATCATGTATGTAGCCATCATTTAAGACCCCTTTTCCGGGTTCTTTTAAATAAGTTGGACGGTTGCCAGCTAGGAATGAACTTGTGTGCGTTTAAAGACCCAACGATTAAGAAAAGACTGAATTTCAAGTGGTAAATCTGCTAAAGCTACCATTGTGAACTGTACATATGTCGTGCTAATGGCCCACTGTAGGCATTTAGCAGATGGCAGGAAACCATGTTTAACAAATATAACATCCCACCAAACAACTTGGAATTCACTGTTAGCAAACACATGATTGGATTACTGTCAGAAATAAGTACACAGGGTTGAGGAGGCGAAGACAGACTTCAAAAGAAGTGGCAGGCGGTATCAGATTTAATGGCCAATAAGCACACATTTGTGCACAAGTGAATGTGTGTCACCTGGTTGTCTGATGTTGGATGTAGGATCTTTAGCGGATGGGAAGGTGATGAACATCATGGGAATGTTTCCCAATACCTGATCTTTGCTCAGAGAAGAGTAACGCTTCATACTACACACACACACACACACACACACACACACACACACACACACACACACACACACACACACACACGACAGGAATGGGTTAAAAAATGGGATATGTTAACTAAAATATAAGCAAAATAGCAAATAGCAAAAATTATTTTTATATAAAAAAATATATAAAAACCTACAGTGAGTCCAAGTCATTGTCTTTATACATCCAGAAGTTGGTGGAAACAATGCCCAGCTCCTCTTTGGTTCCATCCAGACCAACAAAGACCAAGAAGGAACCCATACCGTGACGCACCAAACCCAACAGCGACTGGATCTCTACACACACATTACAGGAAATATGCAGTGCAAAAGATAGCAAATGAGAAACAAGTGCAATGTACAATTTAGTGGCTACAGTCAAGTGATCAAGTCTGCATACTGTGTTACCTGGTTTGTCCTGTATGGGCTGAGGCAGAAACTTCTGGAAGGTGTTGAAGATTCCAGCGTTGGAAATGACAACAGGGGCATGGACCTCAAACTCTTCGTGTCCTTTAAGTACTGTCACACCTGACACACACACACACACACACACACACACACACACACACACACACACACACACACACACACACACACACACAGTGTTAATCCCAATAGAAATATTCGGGATTGCATGTTGTAGCCTTTTGGTAGCTTAGTGGTAGTTGATTCCCCTATACTTAGTCTGAATCAACAGAAGTACATTTCCAGGATAATTGCCTGACATCCGGCGCATGTCCCTCACTTTCTGCTCTCTGTGTGTTGGCATTCTCTCATTCTGTTCGCTTCAGGAAACAACCTTCGAGCTAGCAAGCTACACACTGATAATGGCAAGTTTTGAAGAACATTTGGATCGTGCAACAAGGCAGGCCTGCTTGGTTCTTTTGGGGAATGATTGTACAGATTTCCGAAGAATATGTTTACACCATTTACTCTCTAACTGGGATGGATTGGTGGGGATTGCTGTGGACAAAGTACACACGGCGATACACTGGTAAGATGAAATTATGTTTAACCATGTATCCAGCTAATTTAAATAGCTCACATAACTGTGTTGTGTGGACAGTTAACTTCATGTTCCACCAAAACAAGTTCCTTCCCGAGACTATTTTGCAGAGCCACCGTCGCTGCATCCAGAGCTTAGCTCTGCCCAAAAAATTGTGATTGTGTGATATATGTGCCGTCACAAAGGTTTGAAAGGGAAATGTTCAAATACTGTGTCCTTTTATTGGTCAGTTTTTAGAGACCTGGAAGTCATGCAACTGTCTTGCAATGTGCTTATGAAGGCTTCTGACTTGGACCCCAAAAGACTCAAGGAATAGCTCTGTTTGAAAAGCTAGATAGGGACCTCCATGAACAGAGCGAGCTGTGGACACTTTCATGACACAGAATCTGTCTCCCCTCTCCCTTTCTCACCATAGGCCTTCCCTTGCTGGTTGAGCAGGATGCGTTGCACAGGAGCCCTGACCAGCACAGCACCGCCAGCCTTCTGAATGACAGGGATGATGTGAAAGGCAAACTCACTGGCACCCCCCCGTGGGTAGTACGCACCACGCTTGTAGTGGTGAAGAAGGAGAGCGTTGATGAGAAAGCTGGACTCTTTAGGAGGGACACCTAAAGTGATGTAAAACACAACATTTAGAGGGATGTACAGCATGTGTGTGATCTGTGATGCATGTGAGTGCGTAGGTCCATCACCATAGAACAGGTAGGCAGACAGGGCCTGCAGGTCCTTGTTCTGTGTGAGGCCGGACATTATTTCGGAATGGCTGGTTGCTGCTAGGCGGAACACTGAAGATATGTGATCTAATAGGCCGGTTCGAGCCAGGAAGTTCGCCAGCCAATAAGGTATGATCTTCAAGATGGCGATAAGTGGCGTCCGCCGTGAGGCTAACTATGAGAGGAAGACATACAAGCCCATTAATCAATCAGAATCAACAATACACTCAATGTGAGAAATGCAGTTTAAGTGTTTTGCACATAAACTGCAACTAAGGTCCTTTTAGACAGCAAGCTGCCTTTACTGTTTTCAATTTAAACACTTGGGAGAATCTGAGTTCCCTAAATTAGTAGTTCTCAAACTTTTGTCAGTAAAGTAATGTGTAATGTAGCCCCGTAGAATTTTTTTCCATCCAAAAACCCCCTGACCAGCAAAAAAAAGGCCTAGCTATATAAAGAAGCACAACACAGCGCTGCGCCATGTGTCTGATTTACTTAACAATATTTTTACTGAAAAACACTTAAATGCTACATTCAAATTTTTATAATCACTAAATTAATTTATCATTATAGTGTATTATAGTGTATAAACCATGGATGTATTAAGAGAACTGGATACAGTGTTCGGCGGGAAGCCCCGTGCATTCCAATGAGAGTGCTCAAAAGCGCATAAAGCAAACATGGAGCTCGGCTCTTCCGCATTGTTGGCCCATAACGCTGGTTGGCTCACGATGGGCATGCGCACTAGCAAAAATTTGTTTGCGTTGTCGTAGCAATCGGTAGCAACATGCGTGTTCATGAGCTTCTCTCTCGTGTCTCTTACATGAACTCATGAACTCGCTGTTTTCATTGTCTAAAATATTCACTAACGTTAAACACTGTGTTTTTGTTGTTCCCTATCGTTTACATGCTTAGCTAAATAAACGATAGATGTATTTAGCTAGACAACCAAGGAGATTTAATAATTATGTTGTGCTACTAGCTAGTTACCTACTAACTAGCGCTAGCTAGCTGTTAGCCTGCAGTTTCGTGAACAAAGCTCATCCATGGCTTCAGCTCTCATCCACGTTACAAGCTTTACAGCATACAGCCCTCGGATGTATCATAAGAGAGAACCAAGGCGATGTAATCACTATGTCTGTAGTAACGTTATGTAGGCATATCCATGCTAGCTACCCCTGATGTTAGCAACTAGCTAGCTAGCCGATAGCCCGCCAGTTTAGGAAACGCTAATGACGTTACATCCACGTAGCTAACAGGCTTTACAGCAGCTACATACATCCCTGGGATGTATAATGACTTCATAAGATAATATCATGGTCGTATTCATAGAACACATGGTGAATTACAACCAAAGAATTTCTAATAAGGGAAGAAGTTCCACTCTCTCGTTACTTCCGGCTTCTGAACTGGTTGCAGTTCCACCAGAGTTCCAAATAGGGGGCGCTCACAGGCCAGTGCAGAATGAATGGGACTCTATGGAGCTATACCCCTCAAAATCCACTTTTCTCAGGATATAATTTTTTGTCTAGTAATTTGAATGTTGCATTTGAAAGGGGAGGCTAAGAAAATACACACTGCTGGGTGTTAGATTTTTTTAAAGTGGCTTTTTTGTTCTAAAAAGCCTTTTAAAATGTCATTGACGTCATACACATATACGGCCAGAGATTCTGCTTTACGGCAAGCTTTGAGTCGCTTCCTTTTTTCTCTTGAGGCATCGACAACACAGCTGACAGGTTAGACTCTCCCTGTCAATACACGTGCTAGAAAGAGGTTTGCTAATGTTTTAAAGACCACGCCGAAATATTCACTCTGGCATTCTGGTTCTGCTTCGGATGCCGTCAAGCGGGATCTCCGATCGTAATCTGTCCTTCACTGACCAATCAGCATTCATTAGCAGAATGCTAGCGTGTTATGGGCAACAACGACTCAACCTGTAACAAATCGAAAGGGCATAAGTACTTGTTCATTCAACTTTCGACCTATAATCCATGTTGAACTTGCAAAAACTACAATCCAATCTGAGATTTCTCATCGACAATCAGGCAAAAGAGACAAATTTAGCCGTCTAGCTCCATAGGGTCCCATTCATTTTGCACTGGACCGTGATCACCCCCAGTGGAACTCTGGTGGAACTGCAACCAAAGTAGGTACAATGGGGCTTAATAGGGAGTGGAACGGCTTTCCGTAGACGGGCTTTGATTACAACCATTAGCTATATCCATTATTACAGCTAGCTACATGAGCTAGGGAGAACAGTCATGTGAGCGGGCGGGCGCAGTCCCACGGCTCTGCTCGCGTCCACTATGCGCGTTCATCATGCCAAATTTAATAATTCTGGATTCGCTTCTAGTGAATGTTAAAAATGTTAAAAATGTAACGTTTTAAACAAGGACCCTTTCAGTGTTCGGGCTGGTAAGTTGATATACCCAGAAACAAATTATCCGCAGACGTTTCTTTCGCCATGCAAAGTCTTTGTAAAAAGTCTTTCTGGGCCATGGGGTGCAGTACCACCGTTATCCGCTAAGCCCATGGTGGCTTTTAGACTCGGCGCTCTTCCTGGGGGCTTGGTATAAACATGTACCCCCTGCAGTACCCCAAACTACCACTAGGGTAGTATGCATACCCCCATTTGAGAATCACTGCCCTAAATGACACACCTCTTCACCAGAATTACTTCAGCTTTAAAATCTGATTATCTGATAAGGGACAACAAATGTTTATTATACAAGTTTGCAAAACCTGTCACATTGCTAACCATTTAATATATTTCAAACTACATTTTCTAGCTCTTTTTAGCTGCTTGATGGGATTATACTAGGTGACACACAGAACATCAACATTGCCAGGCGGTAGCCATGTCTGAAAACACTTTAAGGGGAAACAACTTCTAAATTCACAAAAAAAGTGAAGAATTGTATATGTACATGACCCTGTAGAGTTAAACAAAAAGAAAGATGGGTGCTAAAAGTTTTCCCAGTAAAATGCAAAAGATGACCACTACTGGTAGCATATAAAGACAGAAAAGTAGCGGACTCAAGCTTGAGCCTTGTGGCACACCAAATGTTCATTGTGTCAAAGAAAAGTTTGGCAACGAATAATCTTGTTTACACAAACTCTGCCTACTTCCTCCTTTCATCCCTTCTTGACTTTCTCATCCATCATTCCATCATGATCGCCATTACCACCCTACCTTCATCAATCTCATGAACTCATCAATGGCCCCCTCCTCTCCTGGGAACTGCTGCTTCAGGCTATCTGCCATCTCAGTCTTCCCGGCATGGATATGGTACTCCCTGAGAAAGACATAAAAGTTAGGTAGTGCAGGCCAGAGGTGGCTGGAAATGTTTTGATTAGTTCGAAGCTGGGTAGGATTCATAGCCCCGTGTAGATACTCTCAAAAGTCTGGATATATATATAAAAAAAACATTTAAACATGGAGGACATAGGAGCCTTGAGAAGTATTAGTAAGAAATATAATTAATGTCATGGTCAGATTTTGTTTGTTGTAGTTGATTACTCCTGGTGAAGAGAGCAAATGAAGACACCCATTGAAAGAAAGACATAATTTAACTGTACAAGAATCATGATGTCATTATGCAGCCTACCTGCGCTGGTCAGGCTGACCTAGGACCAGTGTGTCAAAGTGCTGCTCCAGCCGTGTGAACTGCAACTGTCCCTCTGTAATCTGATCCAGAGCAACCCTCAGCAGGCTGTTCTCGTGAAGCTGGCCCAGGTAATGGATACCTGGCGGTGGCAGTGGTGGGGTTAAATCCACTTCATTTGTACAAGGCTTTAGAATTGATCGTTTTCTTACACGGTCTTCATTCAGTCATTGCAAAATAGTATTTAAAGTGAAGCTAAATCAGTCCTTTAGTATTGAGATAATCATATTGTATTATAGTTTCCCCTTTTAATGTCTCATATGGCAGTAATCTTACAGTATTTTAGTAATATTAAATACTTTGTTTGTTGTCCATTTTTACTAACATCCCTAAATAATTTTAGCAGAAATACAAGAATTTTAGAAACAGAACACAAACATTTTTTTTAGACCAAAGAAAAAAGCACAGCTGGATAACATAAATAGCGTTTAATAGCACTTCAGATAACAAATGAAGCAGAACTCCATATACTTACTAGATATGGTGCTGTAATAAATACAAAAATTAGTGATAGAACAGGGTGCTTATACTGTATATCTGAGGTAGGTAACAGTATATCCACTATATATTTGACAGATATTTACATGTTTAAATTATGTGTTCAACACTATAAAATATATAATTAACTCGAAAGGTGGATGCTTGATACCGGTGTTGGCTAATAACTTTAATACAAGCTAATAAAAGTGCAAAATAGCTATGGCCAGTTTAATAATCTAAGTGAGCCGCTTGGATATAATGCAGTATTGTTAGTAGTCATGTACGTATGCAAAATTGCATAAATAGTTTGCTTACTAAACAATGCACCTTTGACATGTCTCTAACGTGAAATATCATCATCTTGTGTTCATTTGTGAAGACAAATTATGTACTTTAAGAGCACAAATTTGTAATTTGTCTGATATGTTATCTGATATGATATCTGATATGTATTAATGTAGATCAATGAATTGTATACATATCCACACCCAATCAACTCAAAGCTGTGCTCATGTTTCAACAAACGTGGCTCTGTGTTGCTATTGCAGTTCAGTGGGATTTGGTTCAGACAGGAAGACAGTCTGTTTGACAGCGTTAGTTTTGGCATTACAAATAGATGAAAGAGCATGAAATCATAGGACATGATTATAGTGGGAGCACATTTGTGGCATGATCTTTGTATTAACAACTGCGCTGTGGTCCATTATGCGCGGCTATAACTCACCACAATGATGTATGTGTTCAGTTGTCTTAGTAGTCTTAGTTAATTATGCTTAAAGGAAATAGGCTAAATGCAAATGTATTAGAATGATTGGAGTGTTCACCATACCATATACTGTATGTAAGTTAATCATCAATCAATTTATTTAGCTGGATTCTTTTCCAATACAAAGCTACAGGTGCAGAGAAAAAACTTTATGTGCTGGGGTGTGTGTGTGTGTGTGTGTGTGTGTGTTCTTGTTTAACTATATTCGTGGGGTCCAAAAACCGGGAATACAGTATACTTGTGGGGTCGGGACAGCTGTGTGGGGCCAAAATGCTGGACCCCACAACTTTAAAGGGCTGTTTGATGGTTAAGACTTGGTTTTAGGATTAGGGATAGAATTAGGTTATGGTTAGGGTGAGGGTAAGGGTTAAGGTTAGGCATTTAGTTGTGATGGTTAAGGTTAGGGTAAGGGGCTAGGGAATGCATTATGTTAATGACGGGTCGCCACTGTGTGTGTGTGTGTGTGTGTGTGTTTGTGTGTGTGTGTGTGTGTGTGTGTGTGTGCGTGTGTGTGTGTGTGTGGCGAGAATTTATTACAGTGCTGTAGTGTATTGATGTAAAACATTTCTTTCTTAGAAGGTCATTTCTCTCTGTTTCTCTCTCCATATACAAAGTACTTGACATTCTTACCCACGTCAAACTCAAATCCCTTATTCTGAAAGGTGTGTGTGCAGCCTCCAGCCTGATCATGTTGCTCCAGAACTACAACCCTCTTCCCGGCTTTAGACAAAAGCGCTGCTGCTGTCAAACCTCCGATCCCGCTGCCTATCACCACCGCATCCAGAGCAGGGGGAACACGGTCCGCAAGAAACCCTGCAGGGGAGCACAGATGTTAGGCGGGTCCTGAGAACTTTCTTGACGTCTTGAACATCGAGGTTTTGCATCACAACCTTTACAGACTGCATCTGCAGTAAAATGTATCCACTAGAAAACGTGTGGACACAAATGAGTCCAGGTCATATCAGCCTGTAAATCTGTATTCTGAAAGGCACAGACATGTAGAAGCCCCCACTCCTACTCAGCAGCACGACTTTCCCCAGAAGCACAATTTTAACCAACTTCTGAACTAGTATGTAGTATTTTTCTGTGCAGCTGTGTTATGGGAAAACTCAGGATCAGCAAAGTAATTTCAAATTCATTGTCTTTGATGACATGAATGTCTGACCTTAATTTCACAAACAATCCACTCAATAGTTGTTAACTTATAGTGCTAGAGGAAATGTCAGGGGATTGCCAAAGTCATTTGAATACATCATCTGGGGACCATGAATGTTTTGTGCCAATCCATCTGCTTAGATTTCAAGTTATTTAACTGAATAAGTGAAAACTTTGAGAAGAAAAGGATGAGCAAGGTCCTCGGGGGACCATAAATATCTTAAACATTTCATTTAATAGTCCAGTCTGTACCACATGAGAGTTGAATGAAAAATGATTCAACTTTCATGTGATACACATAGCTGTAGAGATGTTTTAGTCTGGCCGAAAGTGATGCCAACATGCCTGAAGCACTGAGAGATCTACTGAAGCGTGTAGTTACATTTTTCGAGAGGTGCACGTCAGGCTATGGTGTAGGGTCTGTGTCTCCACGTACCTACGTACGTAGCCACCCTGTAGATTTAACGCAGAAGCATAATTCACGCTTAATACAAAGCTCTGGTAGACAGGACAATACAGTGTCTGCCAATGATCAAGATTCAAGACTCAAGAAACAAGCTTTTTTACCTCTCTTCAGCCTGTGGTCCCTCTGCTTGCTGTCGGTGACCAAGCGTCCTGGAGGCCTCACGCACTTCTCGCTGAACACCTTGTAGCGTTTCGCGGTGGTCAGGAAGAACATACCGACCACCGCCAGCAGCAGCACACAGCTCAAAACACCAAGCAGCCACCACCACATAGCAGAGGAGAACTGGGGGTCCACTGTACAGAACTGAGCAGGATGGAGAAGAGGGGAACGGAGGAAAGCAGCAAACTAAAGAAAATACTGAGGTAGAGAATAATCCAAAAAGAGAGAGAGAGAGAGAGAGAGAGAGAGAGAGATGAGGTAGGAGTGAAGGATGGAGAGAAAAGTTTAGAAGAGAAGGCTTTTCTCTCAATAAGACCACTAAACTGCAGAGGAGGAGCTGGTTAAAGTGAGGGGTGGAGGCCGGGCAGGATTGGGGTAAAAAAAAAAAAAATCAGCCCACCAGACACCAACCGTCCTTGCACTCCCATTTGAAATATTTACATACCAGCCCCTAATACTGCCACGTAGCTGAGTAATTAAGATAACTGACTGGCTCTTCATGGCAAGATGGCTAAAGGTTGAGCATGGGTGTCACCAAGATCCCTTGAATAGGCATGGTAAACAATGGGACAATATGCTTTTGTCTTGATTGGATTGTTTCACGATACATGGGTGCCGATTTGATTTGTATTGCAATTTCCATTCACTGCCATTCTAGAAGTATTACGATTTCGATTTTCTTTTCCTTCTTTAGCAAAACAAAAGTTGGATAATACTATTACTACACTTCTAGAGACAATATATCATGAGACATTTCTAAAAAGTAATTGTTTTCTAAAAAAAAATGCACACCACTGTCACATACCAGTCAGTCGGTCTGACACTTATCATATTTGTTAAGAACATAAGATGGATTTTCTGCATTTTCTGCTTTCAGTCTGTTTTGCTGGAAACGGATATGATGTAGTTGCTGTCTGCGGTACCATATAAAGAGATAATATTTAGGTAAATCATTAATAAAAAAAGAAAAAGTATTGATTGGGGTGAGAATCTATTTAAAAAAAACCTACCCCTATGATCCATAAGTGAATCGATTTTTTTCCCCCACCCCTAGTAAACAAGTAATACGTAAGTCATTTTGTAAGTTAAGCTAAACCTGCATTTTGTGCACAGTATGCAACAAAGTGGAATGTAAATAAGAAAAGCTATAGTATTATGTTTGCAAGTGCCTTAGCTTGCTAACACATAACTAACATAAGCTTACTAACAGCAAGCTGCTAAATAATCCTTGGACTTGCTAATGTTTTTAGCTAGCTACAGGCACTTTGATGGCGTTTCAGCCTGCACACATAACATAAGGCATGAAGTTAGGTCAGTGTCAGGATCCCACTGTCTTCCCATTCTTCCACTGTGGAGGACTTGTAACACATGACATTTTGGAAATTCTGACTCCACAAAGAGCAAAGCAGATACATTTTCCACGCCATGACATGAGACTGGCAGAGAAGAGAGAGCTGCTTGTTCATCATCTCTACAGACTCCCCTCTGACTCATGTACAGCACCCAGCACCAATTTGTTGCTCCTTCCCAATTGCCTTAGGATATCATTTGTAGGGATCGCACTGTATAGCTGAAATCATCGTAATTTCCAAAGCATGACTGTGAACAAAGATGCTTTCAAAGCTGAGATGCTGTGAATGGGATATGTTTGGCCCACTTGGCTTTCTGGGTAATTTGGCTAAGGTTTTTGCAGCAGATGTACAGATGTACAGCCAAAACGTACCCACAAACCCCATAACTGCTGTGTTTGGAGTAGGCTAGCTCCAGAGGGGGTGAATGAAGGTGAATACGGTGCAATATGCAAGTGTTTGTAGACTTGATGTAAGCACTTGTAGAAAACAATGTGAGAACTTGTAGAACACCAATCTGAACTTCTATGTTGATATTTGCACTCAGAAAATATCACACACTTGTGTTCTGAATGTGAAGTCACAGGACATATATTCACACAAATGGGGGATCTACTAGTTTAAAAAGGTTGAAGGAATCTGAGGGACACTCATGAGGGTAATGGTTAAAAATCCTTTAATATCTTCTTGGCTTTTAAGGGGAGACACTGCAGGTGAATAGGGAAAACGTTTGAACTAATAGATATCACCATAAAACTTCCCCAGTTGATTGCTTACATTAAGACAATATTGCTTTGTATTACAAGTTTTCTGAAATTGTTATGTTTAAATTAGCAAATGAGGCATTATCTTGCTTAATATGCGCTAATTTGCGTTTGATTCCAGAACAGAAAGAAAGCCAGGTTCAAAATTCTTGTTTTGTTTGTTGACATATTAGAGGCACAGGTTTTTACAAAGGGAGTTTTAGATATATATTTTCATCACTCCATAAATAAATAAAAAAGAAATCCATTTTCGCCATGTTTTTATGAATAAAATGTCCCATAAATCAGGCTATGAATGACATGAACAAAGCGCTCCGTAAAAATCTTAAGAATCGATATAGATAGGAATGGAAGTGCAAAGTTTGGTGTGGGGAAGTGCTACTGAAGTGGAGTTTTCTGGAGAGTCTGAGAAAAACTTATTTTATGAGAAAACAGCTGGATTGTAAAATATTGCAGGACGCTACAGTTGAAAATGGCAAAACATTTTAACTAAGAGATAACATGAAACTTCCCCAGATGATGTTTAAATATGCAAATGAGGCATTATCTAATGCTAACTTATGGTTAATTTAGGAGTAATCTACAGGCACAAATAGAGAAAGTGTAGTAAAATAAACATCTAAATGTGTATTTTGGACGTTTTTCCCCCAAGAAGACATGTTACAAAAGCAAAAAAAGCCCCAAAACTCAAAATTTAAAAATGATGTTTTGCGTGCAGCGTCTCCCCTGAAGTCAATAGGCTCGTTCGAGATGAGCTGCGCGTCGCCTGTAAAGTAGACGAGAGCAGGCGGCAGTAGCCGGGGGCGGTGACAAAAATAGAAGTCACAGATAGACACACATCCTGTTAGGTCTGATTCCGATTTAATAAAATGATACCAGACCCATCTCAACATTTTGATATGAAACACACGGGGTTCAGTTATATGCAAATACCCTTAAAAGGTGAATTTAAAAAGATGTGTAGAAATGGCCTTTGACCTCACAGGGTTAACAAATTCCCCTGTACCAGTCTGACTAAATTAAGCATTAATACACCCTCCCTCCTGTCCCCTCTCCCCTTATTGGTATTATTTTAGTTTTATCTTTAGTTTATGTATCTCTGCGTACTCATGCGCCTTGAGCTGTCTGTCCAGTTTACGTGGAAAATCAAATTAAAAACAGTTGTGGAACAAAAGGTTTGAGACATCATTGGACATCAAATTCCCAACGAGAAGCAACATCTTTGAACTAAAGCCACAGGCTCTGACAACGTATCAAAAAGGGGAAACAAATCTCAAAATACCTGAGCCAAGTATCACGTCAATCCTTGATAAAAACATTCCCCACTTCCTGGGGGCTAATGAGGGAAGTGGAAACATATGAGCAGGTGGATAAGGAGGTCAGGTGACTGCAGCAGGTGGGGAAGTCTAAAGGGCATCTGGTGGACAGAAAGAGAATGGCAATGTATAGGTTTGGGGAATTGGGAATGTGGCTGGAGTGTATGGAATGCCATTTTATTCAATATTGAACTAAACAAGTATGCCTATGATATACATCCAGAAAAGTGAGAAAACCGGTATAGCCTACCTGCTACATCAACAAATAGGATTAGCCCTCAAAATTAATGGTTTACGTGGCCTGAAATTTCCGGCCTGAATTATTGTTTCAGTCCGCCCAATGTGAGGTCTGGAGGTTTGACTGCCCACCAGTGGTGGAATGTAACTAAGTACATTTACTAAGTACTGTACTTGAGTACAAATGTTGTGGTACTTGAGTCTTCTCTTTTCCTGCCACTTTCTACTTCTACTCCGCTACATTTCAGAGAGAAATACTGTACTTTTTACTCCACTACATCCATCTGACAGCTTTAGTTACTTTTACACATTAAGATTTTTGTACACAAAACATATGTAGTTTATAAAATATGATGTTTTTATTATAGATAAAACTACCCAACAATATAACGGCCTACAAGTCCAGCTGAAATGATTAGACCATTAAACACTTAGTTGATTTTTTTTGGATCGTTTCCAGTTTCTAAAATGTGAGGATTTCTGCATTGAGTACTTTTACTTTTAATACTTTTAAGTACATTTTCCTGATGATACTTACATACTTTTACTTAAGCAAACACTTTCAATGCAAGACTTTTACTTGTAACAGAGTATTTTTACAGTGTTGTATTATTTTGTACTTTTATTTGAAGGTGTATTAAGTGATTCTGCCCAAAGATTGTTATTTGAACTCAACTGCCAAACAAATACTAACCCCCCATTCAGAGGCTACCCCCCCAGATTCATGGACAGATAACTACTGGCTGGCACATTCAAATGCCGCCTCCCCCCCTCCCCGCCCCTACCATCAACTGACGCTGCCTGTTGCTGACTGGCTGGAATAGTGTTTTGTGGCTGGTGCGTTTTCCATTTACACAGAGCCAGGGCTGTGTATTAACAACGGATGTTTATTCCAGCGCACACAGAAAATATAGAACTAGGTGACCATGAGGAGATATTCTCTCAGTTTGACGAAAGGTGTATTGGATTAACATCACTTACTATACCTTTAAGTAAAGGATCTGAATATGTTTTCCACCTGTGCTGCCCACCCTGAGCACCTGAGTTCTGCCAGTCGGGCCATCTTGTTGTTTTGTAATGTGTATAACGATGCATTCTTATATTACATAGTGTCTGAAAATTTTAAGCACAATGAGAAAAGAAAGACATAAATTGCGAATCAATCAGAATCAATTATTTATTCAGTATAGACAGAAGCATGAACAATCATCAGTCCGACAACAAAATGACAAGGTTCAAGCACGATTCACTGTCTGTTTTTAGAGCCATGTGTGTAAGGATTTTATTTGAAATGCAGACTATTGAACTTAAAGGAGCACTCCACTGATTTACACATCAACATCATGGGGAGTATTTCTTGGCCTGTCAAATGTGTAGTAATTTTTGCTCTGAGAGAAATTTCTAAAACCTAAAAAAAAATAGCTTGACCCATAATAAAAGTCAGGATATCTCCGCCTCTGCTGCTTCAATTGTGACCATTGCTTTTTTAATCTGGCTCTTATGAGTTCCCCAACTTTTTGGAATCGCAGTACTAAATCACTGGAGCATCCCTTTAAGGTCCCTTTTTTAATCTTGAATGCTCTTGATATGTAGCATTTTGGAATGAACCCCTTCAAAAGTACATTTGGCACATATAAAGTCGTGCACAGCAAACCTATACTTCAAGCCACTTCATATTTCATTTATTCAAACAGATAATTGTCAGTGAGCCATGTTGTTAAGAAGCTGAATAAAAATTGGTAAACCCAAATGACTTACGGCTGTACATAAATGTGTACATTTAATGAAGATGTATCATTCAAGCTATAGTGCGTAGTTTCTGTCGCATTCTAAGTAATGACAACAACGCTGTCGGCGCATACACATGATACAAGCTGCCGGTGATCACCCCTCCCCCCCCCACCTCCCCCTCCTCCACGCAGTTGCTAACACGGAGTATGAAAAAAAACAAAACACGATGGACTCTTCAGAAGAGGTAATTATCTTGTCATGTCCTCTTCGTCTCCAAAGCCGACCGTTGTCGTTTCCCTTTTTCAGCGGCGACGTAAAACGCATCACTCGAGCTTCTGGGCGTGAATCGCCGGACTACACCATTTTGTAAACACAGCCATATTGAGAAATACAGAGAGAGTTGTGTGGAGCTGATCATCTTAATTAGCTTTGTAGCAACTCACTTGGCAATGGCTTGAATGTAACAGACGTTCGTTAATATAAAATAGTCGCGCACTATAGCTTTAAGTAAAGATACCGTAACAAAAATGGTTTTATTGCGTTCGTGAGATTTCATAGAAAAAGGACAGCGAGGTTTTGGAATGTCTTTGAGAGAGCAACAAACAAATGTGTTTCTCCAGGAGATCAAACACTCCAGAGATCCAAATATAGCTGCCAGACAAATATCTATTTTTCAAGCCACTTTTCAAAACTAGAGCATAAATATAAATGTCATTTAGGTAATTTTACAAAGAACGAGCCACTCAAAATGTCTCCTAATACGGCTGAAAACAACTGGTCTGAGGGTCGCTTTTTTGTCAGTATTTGTACTTGACAAACACATTTTTTCATCTCTCTTGTGCATCAAAAATATTCAGTAGCTGCCACAATAAAAGTACAAGAGTACAAACAAGCTGCTCGTATTCTGCAGTTGGCACCATGGACAGTGTTACATGTACAGTGGCCCACGAGTTCACAACACATTTGAAAAGCTTAAAGGTCCCATGGCATGAAAATTTCACCTTATGAGTTTTTTTTAACATTAATATGAGTTCCCCCAGCCTGCCTATGGTCCCCCAGTAGCTAGAAATGGTGATAGGTGTAAACCGAGCCCTGGGTATCCTGCTCTGCCTTTGAGAAAATGAAAGCTTAGATGGGCCGATCTGGAATCTTCCCTTTATGACGTCATAAGGGGAAAGGTTACCTCCCATTTCTCTGCTTTGCCCACCCAGAGAATTTGGCCCACCCATGAGAAAGAGAGAGATATCATGGCTTGCAAACGAGCGAAGCATGGCAGTTGGTCAAGGCCACACCCCCACCCTCCACCTTGCCCCCCCCCCCCTCTCTGCTCCTCAATAGCATTTAAAGCTACAGACACAGAAATGGCACATCCTAAGGAAAGCTCATTGTGGGACTGGCTCTAGTGGCTGTAATTCTGCACCAAGGCTGAATTTCGGGAAAGAGACTTACAGATACAGTATTAGGGGACCACTAAGGTCTATATAAAAGAGACTTCAGATACAGTATTAGGGGACCACTAAGGCCTATATAAAAGAGACTTCAGATACAGTATTAGGGGACCACTAAGGCCTATATAAAAGAGACTTCAGATACAGTATTAGGGGACCACTAAGGCCTATATAAAAGAGACTTCAGATACAGTATTAGGGGACCACTAAGGCCTATATAAAAGAGACTTCAGATACAGTATTAGGGGACCACTAAGGTCTATATAAAAGAGACTTCAGATACAGTATTAGGGGACCACTAAGGTCTATATAAAAGAGACTTCAGATACAGTATTAGGGGACCACTAAGGCCTATATAAAAGAGACTTCAGATACAGTATTAGGGGACCACTAAGGCCTATATAAAAGCATCCAAAAAGCAGCATGTCATAGGACCTTTAAGAAGAAAAAAGATGACACAAATTTGTTGAAATTTAAATTGTCTTCATACTTTCACACTTTTATTTTGAATTGCTTCAGTTTTATATGGGTTCTGCCATTTTGTTGTTGTGTTGTTCACTCGTAGGTAACTGTATACATGTCTTTACTGATGACATTCTGAAAGTTTTCACTAAAGTGTCACATACTGTAAATGCTAAGCAGGAATCTCACACCTACTAAATAAGTATCTATATATACTACATTTAGAAATTTCCATTCCACTCCATTCCAGACAGAATACCAGCTGAGATCAGTTGCATTGTTTTTTCAACCAGGGCAGCAGTTTTCAGATTACATTATGTGCTTACATATTTGCAAAAGGGTTCTCCAATGTTTTCTCAGTTAGCCTTTTAAAATGATATCAGATTAGTAAACAGAATGTGCCTTTGGAACATTGGATGAATGATTGCTGATAATGGGCAATGTAGATATTGCATTACAGATCAGCCACTTCTTTCTACGACAGTCAACAACCCTTTTACAATTATGTAAGCACATAATGTAATCTGAAAACTGCTGCCCTGATTAAAAACAAACAATGCAAATGATCTCAGCTGGTATTCTGTCTGTCATGGAGTGGAATGGAAATTTCTAAGTGACCCCAAACTTTTGACTGGTAGTGTATCTTTGTGTCTCTACATGTTATCTACAAACTTAGTTAAAAAGACAACCAATAGGTTTTATTTTAAATTATAAATTAAACATACTACAAAATAAAAAAAAAAATGCAAATTAGGAATGATAGAATGTATGGGGCGCCAAATGTAAAAATTCAGATACAATTTTATAGCTGATATATTTTGGTTATTTAGCTCACTTTCCTCACATTTAGCTAATTTTTCATTTTTTTTTTCTTCATTTAAGACATAAATTTGTGTAAAACATGTTCTTTGCAATTGTGAACAATATGTTCATTAAAGTAAAATAAAAAGTTAAATATTAAATCTAAATCTTAAATCAAAATGTTAAATCTAAATATGAAATCTAAATGTTAAATATAAATATTAAATCTAAACCTAAATGTCAAATCTAAATCTAAATGTTAAATCAAAATGTTAAATCTATATATTAAATCTAAATCTAAATATTAAATCTATATGTTAAATCTAAATGTTAAATGTTAACTCTGAATCTTAATAGTAAATCTAAATGTTCAATCTAAATCCAAATGTTAAAGGTTTAGAAAAATGCAAATAGACCACGCCCCTTGCAGTGTCCCCGCCCACACCGCTGACTGTGGATCAGCAGGTGAAACGAATAGAATAGGCTATTCCCATATTTTCTAAATGTTTATTTAGCTTTACATTTAGTTTTAGTGTTAACATTTAGATTTAGATTCAACGTTTAGATTTAACATTTATGTTTAGATTTAGATTTAATATTTCGATTTACATTTAGATTTGCATTTACATTTACATTTTACTTTTTCTAAACATATTGTTGACAATTGCATATAACATGTTGTTTAACGCAAATTTCTGTCTCAAATGTGAGGAAATTGAGCTAAGTAATCAAAATATATCAGCTATAAAATTGTATCTGAATTTTTACATTTAGTGCCCCATAAGAATGCGTGTTGAATTACCCATTCTTACAAAATACAATGTTGTAGTAAACTGGAGCTCATGTACATCGTTTTCGGTGTGTGTGTGTGTGTGTATTATGTGGGGTTCAAACTATGTAATGCCTTCTCAAGCATACTAGGGGCCTTTATATTTTGGGTTACGCTGACTGTGTTCATGATGTGACTGTTTTTGTGTTTAGGTATTCAGCTTGTTACGTTGCTACATAACTCAACTGTTTCACATCTGATCTGATCACATCTTTTGTTGTTGTTGATTGCTTCATGATAACCGTGAATGGCTGTGTGTGATCTTTCTGTGACATGAGATACACTCCGATATACTTTAAACAAGTTTTTTAAGCTATTATGTGGGTGATAAGGTGCATCTGCCAATACATGCCTGGTCACACCAGAAAGGGGTACAGCAAGGTTCATTTGCACATCTTTACAAAATATGAATCACTAATTGGTGAACCGGTGAGCTAACCACTAAGATTCTGTACTGTTCTGTTCCCCCCCATGCTATGCTGTTCACGATTGTACACCATTTAATTCAATAAAAAGATGAAATAAAGTTGTCAGAGCCAACAAGCTTGCCAAGGGTCAGTTACCAAACTCCTGGTCTAGCTTGTTAGCCTAGCTCGGTCGGTAATGGGACAATAAGTTCACAGTTGTTTTTAGCTAGCTAGCTAACAATGCCAGAAATAGACACTTGGTTAAGTGAGATGCAGTAGACCTTGAGCCCTTCCAGTATTCTGTTAAAGAAAACTGACAATAAGTCTGGCCATAACTCTGCCTGAGTGGACTTTCACACGGACTTATCAGGTCTTCTACTGTGACCTGGTTGTTACATGTGATGACAGTACAGTACTTACAACCAATTTTCTATGTGACCCCCAAGATGATTCTAGATGTGGCTTTTTTCTTTCTCTAACTACTAGATGACAACTGACTTTAATATAGTGATGTGTATTGTAGGCTTTTGCCTTTTCATTACTTGTATAGTTGTGTGTGTTCTTAGAGTGGAATGAGTGTTTGTGTGACTACATTATATAAAGGATAAGAAATGTGGCCTATGCTCGCACCAAGGACAGAGAATGGATGGACACTGAGGTTTTTGTTGTAGTTAAACATAATTTGGCCAGTATAACATTCTCTAATAAAAACTAATTTGACATGAGGAAATCTGAGGCTTCTGCATCACTGCGCTTTACACAGCAACTGAGGCGTTGCATGTGTTGTTCTTATGATCACTTACAACTCATGGCTAAAAAGATTAGTCAAATAAGCGGTCATAAAAATGTGTTAGTTGAAAAAATAATAGAAATCGCTGACCTTTTTTCATTTCATGCTGTTGTATATTGAAGACCTTTGGGTTTCTGGACTGCTGATGAGCAATTTGAAGATATCTTTGTGGTCTGTTCTAAGTCCTGATGGGCGTTAAAACATGATCAATAGATCAGGTTTAGTTTATAACTTTCACTAGCCCTCGTAGCTTGGAGATTAAGTGTAACCATCAGTAATGATCTCTCCAATCATAAAATATAAACAATGATAATGTCTGCTGATGGTCATCATCAGTAATGGCACAAATCATGTAAAAACATACAAAAAGTCTCTAAAATATACACACACACACACACACACACACACACACACACACACACACACACACACACACACACACAGCTGATGTGTTCAGGTAAAATCTGCGAATTTCTGACATTCACAATTTCATCTTTCTTTTTCGCCGCATTTTCCTCCTCATTCTTGTGTCTTTTTATTCCCTCTTTTCTATCCTCCCTACACAGAAAATGATAATCCTGTTTAAATAACGGACACACTTTGAAAAAAAGAAATCCTGTTATTTATACTACATACTACAAAGCAGTTACTTTAGCAAGATAACAGGTTTCCCGATGCTAAGCGCCTGCAATGGTCAGATTTGATCTCTGTTGAAACTTTAGATTAATCGAAATAAGAACTTCCATTCATTTCACAGTGGCACATTTCCAGTGCCATTGTTTTCTTCCTTACAGTATGTTCCCTCCCTCCTCTGCCCTCCGCAGCCTCCACCTAGAAAACCCAGGTGACAGGGACCCACTGGGGGTTTTTAGAAACCGTTTCCAGGGCGACCTTGACGGTGCGGTAGGTCTCATCCAAGTCGTCGTTGACGATGCTGAGGTCAAAGTAGTGGCCGCAGTCCGCCTGGATCTTAGCGCTCTCATCGCACGTCCTCTGCAGCTCTTCATCCTGAAACGGAAAGACATGTGACTCGGTTTTGCGTGTTCTTATTGGATTGTTATTGTAATCACAGGACCGTTTCGCCGATCTATTTCCAGTTTATATTTAGTGCTTCACTGCTTCTTTAGCTTAAAATGTGTTAGTTGTCTCTACATGTGTTTGAACAACTCTAAAAATGATGTGCAGCACTATCTGTGGGGGGAGTTTGTAGAATGGTTTGGAGCAGGTGCTAAAACATTATAAAGTTTAAAAAGTTGTATAAAAACACTTTATTGAAAGTATATGAGGATGAAGAGAGATGATTGTGACGGTGGGTTATTATACTGACTGTACTGGGGCGGGTGATTATAGGGTGATGGCTTGTTCGCTGCAAAATGGAAAAATATCAGATATCACGATATTCTTGACCAAATATATCAATGTCGATATTGCGGCGATATTGGAAGGTTGAAAATTGGTGCTTTCACAAAAAAAAAAGAAAATGAAAGGAGATTTTAGATAAACAATCCTCAATAATGTGGTAAACACTTTTAAGTAAAATTATAGAGAAAAAATAAATGATTTTTCCAGCTATGTACTGACTATGTTTACATGTGTGCACAAAAATAGTCTGATGTTAAAACAAATCTGCAATTCTTCAAATATTCCCTCAAAATGTTTCACAACAGATTTTCTTAGAAAATTGGGTTAGTATGTGCTTTTCATTATCAATTTAGACAACGTAATTGTATATCACAATATCTCGATATATGATTTCATCACGATATGATTCCATTGAAAGACGATAAATTATCATATTGAATTATTGCCCAGCCCTGTTGGTAAGTGTTTAACAATCACTGTATATGTGTTATCTCGCTATGAATATTTAATATAAAATATTTAATGATACATATATGTGTACAAAATATACAGGAACTATGTAGAGTTGAATGAGGGGTGTGAAAAATAACAAGCTTCGGCTTATATTGAAGGTATTGTTTATAATCTTTATAGGTATTGTTTTTCCTTTTGGTGTGTTGCTACGCACTTATTGTGCTTTTATATTTTGATGTTACTGTTATTTTTGGTTCAAAATAAAAAGAAAGAAAGACAGACAGAAAGAACATACAAGTGTTTCTTACCGTCAGCATCTTAGGAACCACCCCTGCCTCAGCGGCCGAGTGGTTCATCGCCTTGAGCACCTCAAACTCTGGAGACTGAAGGAACACCACGTAGGGCAAGAACTCCGAGGTCCTCAGCACTTTGAGGGACTGGAATACAACAGGAACACACAAACACATTTGATTTGGAACAGTGTCTTAGAGAGTTCAAACAATTGGAGATCCCCAGCTGGTGACACTGAATGACTAACTATGTACTCTCCTACAATGTCAATTGGTGCTTTTGAGCAGGCACATGCCCCTTAACTGACTGAATTGTATCTTCATTATTTTTTTAATTTAACCTTTATTTAACCAGGTAAGCCGATTGAGAACAAATTCTCATTTGCAACGACGACCTGTCACATTCACACAGTTACACTGTACGCTACCTGCTCAGAACCAAACGGCAAACAGACACAGAGACTAGCTGGTGACCAAAGTGGAGCATTTAGCAGCTAAAGAGATAAATATTTCCCTCAGGAGCTGGTGGAAACCAAAAACAGAGCTAAAAGAGAGGAATATATGGACTAAGATTTACTATGTGAACAGAAATGCTAAATGAATAAATGGTAATGTTGCGCTGTAACTGCTGGATGTGTAAAATGTTTGTCAAGCAAATCCACCATAACAACTAGATGTGCTAATATTATGTCCATGTTGTGTTTATAGTAGGTGGTAAAAAACACACACGCCGGTGGTTGTATTTAAAAACAGTGGTGGCAGACACCCTTTTTTTTGGCCCAAAAAGACAGCATTCACATTCTTTCCAATGACGCCAATGAAGCAAAAACACAGACAACATTTTCTACAAAGCTATATGAAGTTGCAGACTATTTATCCACCCACATCACCATACTAGTGATCCAAAATTGGTAAAAGAGTTAGGGCCACGTTCTACTCACCCCCATCAATCCTCACCCCATGACATACAAACAGAAATCATAAGTGTGGACATTATGGAGTAGTAGTAGAAATACTACTGTGGTAGTGTGCGGTTGTGAGGTAACAGCAGGGGATAGGGATGTTAAGTCCTGCTTTGAATGTATTTTATTAGTGTATACGGGACATTTCCATGCTAAAGTAAAGTGTTAAGTTGCTTCTTAATGTGTTTGTGCTGGTACATATGCATACCTGAGGGTTGACGTCCAGTATGCAGATGCGTCCTGCCTCCACCACCTCATGTATGGAGTCGATCTTGATGCCATACAGGCTGCCGTCGTACTCTCCATGTTCGAGATAGCGCCCGTTCTTGATGTCGGCCTCCATCTTGCTGCGGCTGGTGAAGGCGTACATCCGACTCTCGCGATCTTCCTTTTTGGGCTTTCTGGAGGTGTCTGGACAGAAACCAATACCCAGTCATGTTATGTATGCAACCACAGGCATTTCCCCTCATCTTAAGAAGCTTTTAGTTTGTTAAAATCAATTTCTGTCAAAATCACATCTAATATGAGTATCAGCTTGTTCCTGCTCTATGACAGAGATCTACAGAGATCTTAAGGATTACAACCTTAATGTGCCTAGCAATAGACTACTTCAATATATATTCAATTTCATACATGGAATGGTGGTGCCAAACAGCAGTGGATCCCTCAGTAGAAGCTTGTTCTTCAGTCTCCGCCGCCCCACACCCTGGGCACCAATCAAAATCAGAGTTTTCCTCTTGAAAGGCGGGACCTTGGCCACCTCCTCGTAGAGCAATATCTCATGTCTGTCGAACTCTGAGACAGGAAGAAAGAGAGGAAGGTTTAAGTGACGGAAAGTAGGGTAGAGGGAAAGACCAATGTGAAAGAAGAGTAGAAGAGTTGGAAAAAAGAAGTTTCACTGTTATACAGGGAAACATTAAATAGTAGGACATAATTTACAAACAGGGCCAAACAAATAAAACCACGTTGGCTTTGTTACCTGCATTTTTGGTGGTCACATACATCATTTTCTTCTTCTTTTTCCCTCCGACACCAGTACAAAGATTCCCTGTCACATAAATGGGGCATAGCATTAGTTAACTGAAGTCAGACATTAGCGGATTATCATCATTCATGCCTCCCAATCACTGGCTCATATAGCGGGGATTTGTGCCAAACTATTTCTTGGTCAGGACAATTTGCACGGCAACCAGCGAAGAGGAAGTTACTGGACCTCTCATCTAACTTTCCCTTCAAGGGTGGGTGGTTATTATTAGCAGGATGAATTGGAAAAACATGACTCTCACATCTCTGGGGCTTTGCTGTCATCTTCTCCAGCCTACTATCAACTTGATATTCTTTCAAGTCGACAGCTTCTTTAGACATGATATTATTCTTAGACTATAAGGCGGATTTTGAAATTTCTATAAACCTTGGGTTTATTAAGGCTACATTTACACTGCATATCTTGTGCTACTTTTACGCCTCGCGTTCACACTACTACGGTGTTTCCGAGCCCCTGATATGGAGAAATTTGGAAACGCTGCTGACCCCAATTTGGTTCGAAAACTCTGAGGTTGCTTTGTAAGCTATATGGGCACAAACAGAGACCTTTGGAAATGATGATGCTACCTTTCAGTAACAGTTCCACCTCCAAGCTAATAAATCCCTGCTCTTACTTTTCGCCATTGTTGTTCTTTCTCCAAAGTATTTTCTGTATTTTCAACTCATACATCCATGATTTTCAATCACAGAGTAATGTCAGAAAAACTTTCTTTCTTTCTGTTTACACCGGCACACGCGTGCCCAGTGTATGCAAATGGTCATGTGATATGCATTGTCATGTTAATATGGACAGAGATTAGTTCTGCTACTGGAGCTAAAACTCGTGTGAACGGTGATTGTTTTTGTCTCAAAACGCTGCTTAAAAATGAAAGCGCAGTCGTGTAGATGTAGCCAAAATCTCCCCCGATCATTGGTGCTTGAACTGTAAATGACATTTATATGCAGACATTTCATTGCACCACCAGATGGCAGTGTAAGACAGCAAAAGACTGAAGATGGGAACAATAACACACAAAGTACACATTATTGATCATCACTATGTTTTTCTTTGTTCTCATTATTCTTTCTTTCCAGTTACCTGCTGGCGCCAGTTCCACGTCTCTCTTGACAAACGCTTTCCTCTTCTCCTCCAGCATCTGACTGGGTATCAGCCCCGTGCTACCACCCTCCACATGACGGCCCTGTAACACACACACACACACACACACACACACACACACACACAGTATATACATTAGTAGAGCCAACAGAACACAAAAAAGTGAAAATGTGTACACATGTTTTTTGTACTCCACCTGCCACCAGTTGACGTCATCCTGGTTGACTATCTGCAGGATGTCTCCTGTCTCAAACTTTAAGCCTGCCTCCTTACAGGGAATCAGGTTGTCGTTGGCCGGGTCGTAGTCATAGTGACACTTAAAGAACACCTGGAGAAACAGATACAGACCTATATGTCCTCAATTGTGCATTTGACAACGCATGCTATTTATTTAATTTTATTTCTGGCCATTTCATAATTCACTGTCGCCAGCAATAGGTTATGGTGCATAGTACCATGACCACGTGTGTCCACTCTGTGTGTAGTGTGTTCTGTCACCTTTCTAGGCGGTATGGCCTCATGGTAGCTGGGCAGTATCTTCAGAACTACGCTCACACTGGCTGCTTGCAGCTCCTCCTGCAGCACCCTGGCATCCCGGCCCACCTCTCGTCCATTCACCTGCCAACACATTGGATAAAAGAAAGTTGCTGAACTGACACATTAATAACCACATTTGCAGCACTTGTAATGGATGGTGACAGGTTACGAAGGAGTTCACAAATATCACAAGAGTTTGGTGAGCCAAAAACAGTAAATTAGAGGACCTAGGACAGAGCCTTGAGGTACTCCACTGTTAAAATCAGACAAGGATACGCATTTACTAATGTATTACCTTTTGACACAGCCAGGCTATTTACCCCTGTTTTCCCAAGCCATTTTCACTATTTCCATTGCTTTTGTGCTAGGCTAAGCTAACCAGCTTTTGGCCGTAGCTTCATATTTAGCGTAGGGGCATAAAAGTGTTATCAATCTCCCCATTTTCTCCCCCAAATATCTAACAATTTCTTTAAGAGACACTTTAGTTGGGGACTGGGCCAGATTAACCAGTAGGGCAACTGGTCACTTGCCCAAGGGCACAGGACATCTAAGGGGCCCTGGGCATCATCAAATATTATGTAAGATCACGTTATAAACGCAGTACTCACTTTCCTAATGATACGCAGATTTTTGCAACCCGTTCGATCAAAATATTATGTTGAATCACGTCAAAAACAGTGTCTGTAGCTTCCTGCGCAGCGAGGACGAGCTGTCACAGCGAGTCTGCTGCGGTGGGGTGGCCCTGCATCAAACGTGCAGAGCGGCGTTCACACACAGCGAGTCTGCGGCGGTGTGGGGGCCCTGCATCCCGGCAAAGACTGGAGCTGCCCCCGAGCCTCTGAAGGTTAAGTCAGTTTCCCCAGGTAAAGTTTAAACACACGTTTAATTTAAAGTTACATTTGTAATAAATGTAATGTATGCTAAAGGCGAGTCAGCATCAACAACAGCACGTCTAGTACGTTAGCCAAAAGTCAAATCGCCCCCTCGTGATTTGTAAGAGCATTCTGCCCTTTGATTAGTTTTGATTTTAGTAAAGACATAGCTTTAATACAGCATAATACAAAATATTACAAACTGGCATGTTTGAATTCATAACGTTTACAGAGGGTTGCCGTTTCGGTGGCGTTACATTACAACACACTACACAGTGCTGAGACCGATCATTTGTATTCAAATTCTGAGTAATGCACAGGAGGAAGAGAAGGAGGGAAATGAAGAAGGAGAAGGCAGTAAACTGGAGAGACCAGGCTGGTCAGAGCAGGAGAAGACCACAGAAGGAGATGCAGAAATAAGTGAAAGAGAAGAAGGAAAGGAAGAATTGACTGAGGGATGAAGAGGAGGCTGCAGATTCAGAGAGAGGGACAGAGGCAGAGAGTGATCAGGAGGAGTCTTGTTGCCCAGGGCACAGGAAATTGTTAATTTGTTGCTGTTGGGGACAGCTAAACCTCTTTCACACTGCTGACCAGGGTTGGGCTAGGGTTGTCTGATGAGTGTTAAACCCTTCTTTTGGAAATTTATACCAAGCCAGTCAACATGGGTATATCCCTGGTCATGACAATTCAGAAATCACCTAGGTCACAACCCGGGAGCAATGCATAACAGTTACATTAAGTGCTAGAAATGGGCGGGGCTTTACACGTCATATTCAGTGAACAGCTAACATCACATACTCCAGTCCAGCTGTAAACCAGCAGAACTAATGTTTTGTAGCTACTTGAATTTGTCATTGTACAGTAGGGAGAGAGAATTAAAGTTTATTTGGGGTTTGTGTTCACAGTGATTACGTTTTTAAGGACAATTAAATAACCATCAAACACTTATCAGATGATTTTGTGCAGACTGATTTCTCCTCTGCATATTTAATGCAGCAGCTCGACAAGAAAGTAGGTTACGCTAGTATCGAGTTTTGACTATTTTAATACGAGGGGATGACATTTCTCTTTGTTTGATTCTATTAAAAGTAAAGTTGGGCTTTGCTGTCACTTGCCTGTAAAACTCCGCTACCGCTCTGCAAAAGGCAGACTAGTGAACACCCGGGCACCCACTGTCAGCGGACTTTTCGGAAATCGAATTGAACCGCTCTGCTCTGCTGTTGTTGAAGCTGCCTGTGAAAATCCTAATTTTATACAGTCTATGGTGAAAACCCAGTAAATCACAGTGAGACAAAATTTATGTTGTTTTTTTCAAAGTGTGCGACGACCTGTGACACTCTTATTTACAACCAATCACATAATTCATCCTACCCCGGCTGGTGTCGACCCAGGTCGTGAGCAATTCACATTGAAATCGACCCCTGTCTACCCTGAGCTAACTCACCTCGCGAACTGGGTTGTCGAAGCCGAGTAGCTCAAGGAGGGTTAACCCATTCAAACACACAGTCGACCTGGGTATAACCCTGATTGAGCCATTGGTGTGAAAGGGGTAATAGTGTTTCTGGAGAGATCAAAACCAAGGTTTCAAAGTCATGTCAAAAAACAACTACTGGGATTTTAAGGCACCTCCATGAGTGAAAAGACTTGAAGGGGTCTGTAAAGGTCATCCCTAGTTAGTGGTCTTTCTTACCTCTTTGATTATATCTCCCACGTGCAGCAGTCCTTGCTGGTCTATCATCCCTCCATGGAGGATGCGGGCTATGATCAGCTCACCCCCTTCTACTTTAAATGTCACACCCTGAAAAATAATGAATGTAGGCTATTGTTTATATCATCAATAATAACACAATCAGCACCGACAGTACAGTAGGAAGTAAACCCACGCATGACCTACTGTTGTGTACTGTTTTACTAAAAGCACAACATTCAGTACTTTTACTGCATCTTTGAATTACTGGTTAAATGCTTTTATAACAAACATTAGGAGTGCTTGGAGCAGAAAAGTGAAAACATACATGGAATGAACTCAACTGTGTCAACTGTTTATGCTTTAAGGTTACCTACCAGGTTCTCCCCCGCCACTTTGCGTATGCCCACCATGCGGATTGCGTCCGGTGGAACGTTTTGTGTATGGCCATCCTCCTGCTCATTATCCACAAAATCACATGGGCTGGGGGGTGGGCTATCGCATGCCTGGGACGCCACTGAATCATGAGTTTCCAGTAGAGACTGACAAACCAAAAAGGAAAAAATTCAATGTAAGACATTTCCCAATATCTTACACTATTAGGGCTGGGGATGATATGGATTTGTCTCGATTCTTTCACGATACATGGGTGCCGATCCGATTTGCATTGCGATTTTCCTTCACTGCGATTCTAGAAGTATTCTGCGATTTGATAGTATTGGTAGTAACATTTTCTTTTCCTTCTTTAACAAAAACAAAAGTTGAATAACACACTTCTAGAGACCTTTCTAAAAAAATGTTTACTAAAAAGAATGCACATCACATTTTTTTTTTTTTTTTTCATTTGTAAAGAAGTACTACTAGTACAACTACATGTATTTTCTGCATTTTTCGCTTTGCTCTTGTTTGCTGGAAACGGATATGATGTAGTCAGCAGTACCTTATCAACAGGAAATATTTAAGTGAATCATTAGTGAAAAAAAATAAAAATAATCGTCGCAAAAACAATCACGATACATACAATTTGTGTATTGAGAAAAGAATCAGATCTTTAAAAAAAACTATTTTATTATCAGATTTAGCAAAACAACCGAGAATATACTGTAGTTTTACATGTATATGTGTGTGTTCTACACCTTGAAGTGAGGCTGTGTGAGTATGCGGGTGAGCTCTGCTGCAGTGTCGGAGTGGTGTGTGAAGGGGTCCAGGTCACCGAGGATCTCCTGCAGGAGCTCCACGTTGTTCTCCCTCACTGGCGACGGACGCAGCTCATTAAGGCTCTCCTCTTGCTCCTAACAAACGACACACATATGGCGCATAAGGCGCCGTGTCTAAACTCATTACAGGGAGAAACAATGGCCGGACCACGGCAAGAGGAGTAGCTAACCAGAAGTGTAGAGTCCCAATGTGCAGAACAAATTTTGGTTTAAGTTTGTAAGTTTATTTGATTAGGACAATGCACATTAACCAACATTTCTGTAAATGCGCCAGTGTTAGCCAGTCGGCTAATTTTCAACTGTATCCTCAATCCTCGTGGTCAGTAAAAGGTATACACTTATGGAATTCTTTATCCACGGAACTTAAATCCCAAACATAAATAAAAGTGTAACACAAAAGCCAAATTATGGTTAAAACAACAACAGAGATGTGAGCACTAATGGTGTCCCTTAGCGACACAACTGTTGTTTTTGTAAAAGCCTGACCAGGTTTCTGCAAATTAGCGGAGGCTAGACATCCACATCTGGTTGTGATAATGTTATAGGTATTGTCCCTGATAAATAAACAATAAAATAAAAATAAAACACATAGACTTGGATACACATAGACACAACAACATAAAAGGGATGTGTCTTTACAATGTATGTGCACAACCACATGCCGGTAAGTCTATTTAAATTAATATTGATGTAATTAAAAGTGTACGTATGTGTGTGTGTGTGTGTGTACCACACCAGAGGGCTCTCCATGATGCCTTTGAGGTAGATGAGGTCCAGGTCATTGGCCATGGTGGAGCTGGTGGTGGTGTCACTCATAGCGTCCAACACCTGGGGCACTATAACACAGACACACAGACAGACACACACACACACACACACACACACACACACACACACACACACACACACACACACACACACACACACACACACACACACACACACACACATCTCTGGTCATTATTGGTAGAATTGTGGAATTGTGAAAAGCCTTTTTATATTAGATATAGGTATCTATATCCCCTTAAAGTTTAAGTTAAAGCAACGGTGTGTAAAATGTGTATGTGATTAAAGCCTATTCTACAGTACCTTATTTATTTTTATTACTTATTTGTGGAAAACTAAAGCAATCCGGGTGTGAAGTTGTGTTGGTTTCAGCCCTTTGTTTACAACGTCCCTAGGTTGAATGTGTA
This sequence comes from Sander lucioperca, assembly GCF_008315115.2. Taxonomy (NCBI): domain Eukaryota; kingdom Metazoa; phylum Chordata; class Actinopteri; order Perciformes; family Percidae; genus Sander; species Sander lucioperca. The sequence goes on from NC_050174.1 coordinate 20,883,502, forward strand.
GGGGTAATAGGAGGAGGGAATCAGCGTGCAAGGCTGTCTGTAACTGTCTTTTTTGAAAACAAAAAGTATTCAGAAGAGTTTAGGCCACGGGTTAAGTTGAATCTATGTATTAAATCTAATAACAGTAACTCACAGCTTTTTCACATCCTTGTACAAGATGGAGCGTATTCTGTAGCTAGATACTTTTGAGATGGCAAAAAAAGAAAGTATCCTGCTGAAATGCTGTTATTACAGTCCAAATAATATTAAGTGTTACATCTGCAGCTACTATTACATGGGTAGTTTTCAACAGAAACCCTACTTTACTTACAGTAACATTTCTTACTTTTACTTAGGTCAGAGATTCTTACAGTTGCTTTTACACTAGGGCTGCTCGATTTTGGAAAACAATCACGATCACGATTATTTTGGTCAATATTGGAATCACAATTATTTAACATGATTACTCATTGACTTCTGGAAATATGTAGCACTTATTGAACTTGAAAGAAATGAATAGTGAAAACACCTAGAACTGTGAAATTACCCTTAATAGCCGACTTTTCCCATTTCAACTTTTTTTTCCATTCAGAACACAAGACAAAATAAGAGTTCACTTGCAAAAGGTAATGTGCAACATAATCGTATTTCTCGATTAATCTGTTTTTGTGATCGTTAGGAGCCGAAATCGTAATCGCGATTCAAATTTCGAATAATTGCACAGCACTATTTTACACATTGAAGAATCCTTTTGTAAATTAGATGTGAAGGTGGTGGTGGTGGGGGGGGCATGAACAAAGAAAACATAGTCAAATGGTTTTAGGCGCTAATGAGGAGGAAGGTGTCTGGTCTCACCAGGCTCTGTCCTGGTTGAGGCCACAGGCATGGTAGAGCTTCAGTCAATCTGAGAGAGAAAGAAAGATAAAATAAAAGGAGAGAGAGAGAGAGAGAGAGAGAGAGAGAGAGAGAGAGGGAGTGTGGATAAAATTGTGAGAATAGTCAAATACTTCTGCTCTCTGTGTGTTCCCGTTGCTCAAAATCCTTTTGCTTCGGGTAAACACAACAAAGTTCGAGCTAGCGAGCTACACGCTGAAAATGGCAAGGTTTGAAGCTAATTTGGATGGTTCAACAAGGCAGGCCTGCTTGGTTCTTTCGCAGAATGATTGTAAAGATTTACAAAGAATATGTTCACGGCGTTTCCTCTCTAACTGGGACGTTTTGGGACCGGTTGGTGGGATTGCTGTGGACGAAGTACACACGGAGATACACTGGTAAGAGGAAATGAGGTTTAACCACGTATCCAGCTAATTTAAATAACTCACGTTACTGTTTACAGTTAACTTCATTTCATATTGTATGTGCCGTTTTCTTTTTCGGGGTGCAAATGTTCCATTTCCTGACTAAAACCAAGCACGAAACACAAAAACAAGTTCCTTCCTGAGACTATTTTGCAGAGCCACCGTGGCTGCGTCCAGAGTTTAGATTCGATTTGATTATATTAATTAGACTTTATTGATCCCGAATAGGGAAATTTCAATGCTACAGCAGCAAAATATCAGCCTATATAAAAAAATAATAAATAGGATAGAATACTAGAACAAATATTCAAAAACTACAGATAAAAAAGAAAATACAAAAGGAAAGAATGTACTTAGCGCCGGCCAAGACGATTGTGATTGGTTTAAAGAAATGCAAACAACCCAGAATTAGATTCCAGTGGTGGCTGCTGTGTAGGATTGTTTCAGACCCATGTGATCCAAACTAGAGCCCGACTGCATTATCATATTATTTTAGTGAGGACTCATAAATAACTACAAATAACTAATGTTAGGGAAATCTATTTGTTTTGTTACACGTTTCTGGATTTAAAAAAAAAAAAATACTGTATATCGGCCGATGTATTGGACTATCGGCTTTGTAAATCACCACATATTTGTATCAATATTGGCCTTAAAAATCCTTTATCGGTCGGGCTCTAATCCAAACTAATTCAAGTAACTCCAGAGTGTTGTTTCTGTCGTAACGTCACGTTACTATAAGCCTGAGCGTGCGGCTTCTTCATTCATTAATGCCCTTATTGGATGCCTGCTGCCTATATGAATTTATGCTGGCGAAACTGACGATTTATATGCATTAAAGAAAGTAGAAAAGACTAACTTGTTTAACTGGATGAGTCCCTTTATTCAAATTGAGGATTTCTTTTTTTTTATTGGGATGGTGACGTCATAAAATAGGACGGCAGACATTTAAAGCGTGATTCGAACACCTCAATAGAAGCTTCGAGAAAGGAGAGGGGAATGTGGGCGTAACTAATACTATACATTTCCATGACAACAGAAAACACAATGGCAAATTTGGGTAGAGAGAGGAGAACACAGAGGCACACACACCATTTAACTACATATAAAATCCCTTCTACAGCTTTAATACTATCTATCTATCTTTCTGGCAATGCTGCTGCTACAGCTCGTGGCTGCCATGGAAACCATCGGCTTTGCTTTCACACACACAGACACACACACACACACACACACACACACACACACATACAGGTTTGTGGCACTATCTTTGTGGGGACCCGTCATTGACATAATGCATTCCCTAGCCCCTTACCCTTACCTTAACCATCACAACTAAATGCCTAACCTTAACCCTTACCCTAACCATAACCTTATTCTAACCCTAATCCTACAACCAAGTCTTAACCCTCAAACAGCCCTTTAAACTTGTGGGGTCCAGCATTTTGGCCCCAGAAAGCCGTCGGGACCCCACAAGTATAGTGGACTCCCGGTTTTTGGACCCCACAAATATAGTTAAACAAGCACACACACACACACACATCTTTGTAGGGACCCGTCATTGACACAATGCGTTCCCTAGCCCCTTACCCTAACCTTAACCATCACAACTAAATACCTAACCTTTACCCTTACCCTAACCATAACCTAATTCTAACCCTAATCCTAAAACCAAGTCTTAACCCTCAAACAGCCCTTTAAAGTTGTGGGGTCCAGCATTTTGGCCCCACAAAGCTGTCTGGACCCCGCAAGTATACTGTATTCCCGGTTCTTGGACCCCACGAATATAGTTAAACAAGAACACACACACACACACACACACACACACACACACACACACACACAGCTGCGTATGCTAGAGTAGGCATTATGCAACACCTCAGGCAAGAGCAGGGGAGTGGAAGAGAAGATGAGGTAAAGAGAAAATCTTTAAAGACGTAAAAATGTAAACGTGTGAAGAGGAGAAGAGGATGGAGGGATGACTGCATGTAAATCATGTTATCTGAAAAATGGGATTTACATATATCACCCACTATTATCAATCTTTTTCACTGATTACATGCAAGTGGATGACAGCAAGTGGGGTGGTAAACACTACGAGACAGTAAATCTAGGTGAAAGTCCGATCCAGTTGTAGACAGATGCGGTTCATTTTTATTTTTTAGGATCAAGGAAACTTTTTTTTTTCTCCAGTTTTCAAAGAGATACAGAGGCAGGAGGCGGCAGCTGGACTAAAAATGAGATTCTAAGTAATGTAGTCATTACTTAGAATTCCTCATGGCGGCGGCAGAAACTACGCACTATAGCTTTAAGAGAAAACTTAATTTGTTTTATAATTAGTTAGTAGGGCTGAACGATTAATCGTTTTCTAATCGAAATTGATTTGAAAGAATGCGATTAGCTAATCGTTTGGTTGAGTGTTTGGTTTAACATTTTTTATTGCTCTATTATTATATTTACTGTTTTTTTCACAAGGTAAATGCTGGAATAATGTTACATATCACATACTGATGTTTACAGAAATGTCCTATCTTCTGTGGATCTTCCATTTATTTTGTATTACTCTATTCAACATGACGGTAGAAGGTGCAATATGTAGATGCTGCGGTTGAACTGAGGCACATCAGACATTTCAGTTTACATGAAAGTGCTGATTTTTTTTTTATTTCATTATTATAACTTTAGCTTTTGTGATAAATGTTCTGTGTTTGACTGTTCAATGTTCCACGCTTATTGAAAGAATAACACTCATTGCTGGCAGGACATATCTATGTTCTCATCCCTGCATAAGAATATAGAGTTTTATCTGTTACACAGTGGCTATTGAATCCCAATATTTGGCAGAAAAATCGCAATTAGATTTCCCCCCCAAATCGTTCAGCCCTATTAGTTAGAATATTAAAGCAGTTTGGACAATGCGCGGTTTTACAGCTGCAAAGATGCATCGATTAGTTGTCAACTGTTAAATTAATCGCCATATATTTTGATAATCGATTAATCGGTTTGAGTCATTTCTTATGAAAAACTGTTCTCTGATTCCAGCTTGTTAAATGTGAATATTTCCGACGTTTCTTCACTCCTCTGTGACAGTAAACTGAATATCTTTGAGTTGTGGACAAAACAAGACATTTTGAGGACGTCATTTTGGGCTTTGGGAAACACTGATCCACATTTTTCACCATTTTCTGACATTGTATAGACCAAACCCATCGATTAAATCGAGAAAATGACCAACTATGAAAGCAATCGTTAGTTGCAGCCCTACTCTGTTTTGGTACAAAGTGATACGGCCCGGAAAAGGAAGGATCTGCAGTAGCTTCAGATAGTTCAGACTGGAGAAGCCACGTCTGGTCCTGACCTGTTCATTCATGTTTTTCTGTGGTACACAGTGTGTGTTCTATAAAAGCCACAGTTTCTCAAGAATCATTTTACTAAGCACTATTACAACCCAGTGGGGGTTGTAACGATACATCGATCTGGATCCCTCGATCTGGATCGATGTATCGATTCAATCCTCAACGATCCAATATCATCGATACAAAGTGAAAATATCGATACATATCGTCATCTTTAAGATGCGTCTTTATTTTGAAATTCCCACTTTATTTTTTTTTCTTTTCATTAAAAAGAGAAGTTTGTTTTGAACTTAAATGTCTAGAAGAGCTTAGTAATGAAACTGTCAAATAACGTTGGTTTTTGTAAATAAATATAAATGTAACTGACTGTGTTAAATGTTCTTTTGTATCGTCTCGTATGGGTCGCAAGGCCTTGAAATGAATCCAATCAAAATGGTATCGTGGCAGACTTTGTGATATCAGTAAATATTGTATCGTTGTCCAAAGAATCAATATAATATATCGTGATAAAACGTGTGATTTATACCCCTACAACCCAGTACTAAAACTTAACAGAAAACTGTGCTGTACAGGGCGGCTTTTCCGTTCTTTATTGCGTGTCATAATTGCACATTTGATTGTGACTGTATTGCTGATTATAATAAAAAAAAATATAAATGATATACAGAACAGTAGAAGAGCAATGGATAAGAGGAACAAAAGCTTGCTCAGCTACTGTTTACCTGAACTATAAAAACAGCCAAACACGCACAAACTAGTAACTGACTACTACTGCTGTGAACTCCATCTGCTACCCTCTCCCTCGTCATCTTGCTTCTCCTCCGCCCATACCTTTTTCCCTCCTTTCTCTTTCCCTCCTTCTCATCTCTCACTGTTTTTTCCACTTGCCTGTCTCCTCTTTTTCTCATCCTCGAGATCAACAACTCCCCCGTTGCCCCATCCTCTCCCTTTCTCTTTTCCCCACGCACGCGTGCCCCCCAATGTTCCCTCCTTCCTCTCCTTCTCCCTCCATTACTCCCTTATTTATTCCCCCCTCCTCAATCACCTACCCTCCTCCCTCCGTCCCCCCACATCATCCATCTGCTCAGCTGCTCCAGTATGTAAAGAAACTAATCATGCCAGGTGCACACACACACACACACACACACACACACACACACACACACAAACAAAAGGACTTCTTGCAATGTCTCGAAAACATAACTTAACTGTGCTGTTGCCTTTCATGTCATAAAACTATTTCTTTCAAATGATTTATGTAGGCCTGAAAGTTGCCTTGATTTGAAAATGCAGTGCTACTCCCCACCATAGGCTATTTTCTGACATTTTCACCTGATAATCTGTATGCCTATATGAGTGCAGGGTGTGTGTTTGTGTCGAAATGGGCAGTAGGTGGTAAGTGCGTGGTCACGTTTTTTTTGACGCCACATAAACCCCATCAGTACGGTCTGTGTGGCTGTGTTTCAAACGCTCTTCTCTTTTTTAACCTTTATAAATGTCAGATTTTGTATTATTAGCATTACTCACAGTGTACCCCCCATCACCTTGTACACATACGCACACAATACCGCGCGCGTACACACACACACACGTTTGTTTCACTATCTTTGTGGGGACCCGTGATTGACATAATGCATTCCCTAGCCCCTTACCCTAACCTTAACCATCACAACTAAATGCCTAACCTTAACCCTTACCCTCACCCTAACCTTATTCTAACCCTAATCCTAAAACCAAGTCTCAACCCTCAAACAGCCCTTTAACCTTGTGGGGTCCAGCATTTTGTGCAGACCCCACAAGTATACTGTATTCCCCGGTTTTTGGACCCCACGAATATAGTAAAACAAGCACACACACACACACACACACACACACACACACACACACACACACACACACACTACGCAGAAGGGTCATCGAATTAGCCTCACGGGTCACATATAACAAAGCACGACACGCCGCCCCCCCCCCGCCATACACACAAACAGGCTGCCCAAAAAACAAATGCTAACACAACACATAGGCTACTAAATATTATCGGGATTGTGAGCGCTGTATTGTATTACAAACATTCACGCGCGCACTCAGACGCACCATTGTCAAGCCAGTCCAGTGTAACGTTAACGTTAGCTGCTATCTTACAATAAACGAGCCTCAGTGGCCGGAGAAAGAGAAAAAAGAAGCACAATGCGCTCATTTGCTAAACAATAACTGTAATAGATATCAATAAAGCCGCAACGTTTGTGTGAAATAAAATGCCGTTCACCTACCTTTCAACACAATGAGGATGTCTGTGATGTCTCGTGCGCTTCTTGTTGTCGTCTGGCTTCTTGTAGCCGTCAAGATAGAGGATGGTGTCAAAAGTAGCAGGGAAATGCATAATAACTTCCGACAGATTTTCAGAATAAAACGCTTCTGGCAGATCGATTTTTGCAGCATATATGAAGTTTCAATAAAAAAACTAATGTCAAACTATTGTTGTTTCCATGCCATACACGGGAATGAACGTTTATTGCATAAACTATGTAGTATGTAGTAGGTGTTTATTAATTTAAACTTAATTTTGCAGGCACCTATTTCCGGTTAAGTTCTACATATTACTGGGAATTTGACATCGATGCGATACCTTCTTTTTACCGTCACTGTGCGATACGTATTTATCAAAGATTCTCTTACCATCTGATAGTATTAGGAGTATTAAAGGGCCAGTGCGTTATTTTTCGTTTGTTGTATTATTTCTTTATTTAAAAAAAAAAAACACACCTTAAAGTAACCAAAGCTGAAACATGGCATATAACACAGAATCGCAGATTTGACTGGAGCGAATGACAGCAGAGGGCAAATCACAACCCCGTAAAGCTGAGTTTTAAAACAATAACATGACAAATTGAGATCCATTGATTAAAATCCCCTCTCTTGTCATCCAGCAGGTTAGATTAGACTATCTTTGCAAAAGCCAAAAAAGCCATTGTGTGACTGGCCTGTTCAAAAACAAACAGACCCAGACGCAGGCTCTTGGTGGGCTGTTGTCTGCCGGTGCCGGTTGGGGGTATGATGAACAGTGCCGGTTATAGTCACAATAAAGATAATGGAACTATGACTAGAAATAGTAGTTGTAGTAGTTCATGGACATGGCGTAGCAGGGCACTGTGGTGATGGTGATTTGATGGGTTATGATGTCTATTATTACAGCTCAGTAAAAACGAGGTATAATTGGAGTAATAATATCTTGGGAACAACAGGCTAATTCTAGGGTAGCCTGGTGGTAACATGAGGTTATTTTCTGTATTAGTGTAAAAATGGGGCAACATATGATGATAATAATGTGTAAATACATCTCAAGGTAATAATGGTGCAGAACTCATGTTAATAATGGGGTAATATTGGCCCTTTCTTTGAAATGATTGAGATTTTCCCCTGATATTTGGCTGAGTATTACTCTAATATAGAAAATAAATCCAAACCAAAAAAAGAATAGAAAAGAAAAAAAAAAAAAATTATATTATATGGACTATGCATGAAAAAAATAGGCCTACATTTATTTCATTTGCTGTCAACGTGCTGCCCTATAGTGATGTTACTATTTATGAACAAACTGTTTTAAAACAAAAACATGAATCCAATATATTTATTTGGAATTTCGGTGGGATAAAAAGTACTAAAAAAGAGGACGGTTCAATTTCTGAGATGGAGTGCTATCATCATGGGGCATCGGTTAGAATGCGTAAGAGGAAATAGGGATCTTTACTACGATACTGTCCATACCAATCACATATGTATTCAACCATGTTGTTCAGCTGGAGTCTCTGAGACCCCAAACAGAATTTTGGGCTCAAATTCAACAAATTCTCTAGCTGACTCCTGAAACCTGTCCATCCTTCATCTGTAACTGCTTACCCTTTACAGCAGGGGTCTTCAACGTTTTTAGGCCAAGGACCCCTAACTAAAAAAAGAGACGGAGCAGGGACCCCCTACTACATGTATTGTATAAAATTGAGTTGCATATTGATATGTGGCACAGTGAATCCTTAAGCTTAACTGTATCTGTGGATGGCTACCATGCCTATAGGCCAGTAAGCCTATCATCAATTACAATACATTAAAAACTGGTTTCGAACACAGAACCCTCTTGCTTTGAGGCGACAGTGCTAACCACTGCAACACCGTTCCGCCCTCTGAAACATGTCATCTGTTCAAAGTCATGTTTATAGGGAATTTGCATAAAACAAGAAGTATGTTTTTGAGCTGAGAGAACCCTATTTATGTTAATCATTGGAAGAAAGTTAGAACATGGTCTCAACCATGGTCTAATTGGCCATGAGGTTGGCCGTTTCTGTCTCCCACTAGTAGCAAACACTAGTGTTTCTGATTTCTCATTACCGCCAAATGTCTCTTCCTCTCTGAAGAGGCTAAACGTACTGGAACTGATCTTTCCATCGGCCTTTCCTTCTACTGGCTGTCCTGACCCTAAACCCTCACAGTTTGCTCTGGCAGAAGAGTGGCCCTTTTCATTTATGTGCCAGAAAATAACCCAGCAGATGTTCCTGTAGATGCAACCCAATGGGTCACGATGTGAAATGCAAGTTACATGCCCGTAGAGGCTGCCAGTCCTTTCAAGGGACCCTAATGTGGTGATGAATTCTTAACAAAGAGGAATGCCATTTACTTTCTGTAAAGCAACAACTCTGGATGCCTTAAAGCAATCCTGAGAAAGTTGTAACACCCACTGTTTTTGTCCTCATTTATATTCCAGAGTTTTTCTTCTCAACAAAACCCATGAAAAGGATTATATATATACTGTATATATAAACTAAAGAACATGGGACTTGCAGATCCAGACTGATAAAATGATGGCTAACCAACCAGACGTCGTGGTTCAATATCTAGAAGAAGGAACACAAGTCTTGCGCTGGTCAGGGGGTAAAACAATTCAAAGGGGGTACAATATTGAAAAAAGTTTGAGAGCCACTGCTCTACATTATAGTCTAAAAACTACTGCGTTAAAGGGTAACTCATTTTTTTCAACCTGGACCATATTCTCCTGGGTTTTTGTGTCTAAGTGACTGATGGGAACAACAATCTTTGACATTGGTCCAGTATTAAGCAAGATCGCTGCAGTCGGCAGCGGCGAAACAAGCTACAATGTAAGTTAATGGGGCAATTGTCCAGCTTGTATTTACCTTCACAAAAGTGCTTGTTTTGCCACTGACAGGCTCAGATTAATATTCTAAGTGTCTGACAACATAATGGAAAGGATTTCTAAGGAGGTCAACCTTTCTGTGAACATCCATGAAATTGCGTTCGCTAAAGCCACCAGACTCCATGTAAATAATCTGTCATTTTAGCATCGTAAAACACACTTCATTCAAAGTCGACAGAAACTAAATTAAACTATGAAAAGCTGTTTTGGGTCTTCTTTCTACTTTTCCAACCATCACAACTCTAGTTTTGGTTGAAATAAACAAATAATTTACTGATTTACATGTGAAAATATGTTGGCTCTATACTCGCTAAAAGTATTGTTTTTTTTCAATGGAGTCTGGTGGGTTTAGCGCTAACGATCTTAGAGCTGTTTCTGGTTAAACAGAAAGTTCTTAAAGAGGTTTTAAAAAGGCCTATCTCTGTAGGGATCCTTTCCATAATGTTGTCAGACACTTAATTAATTAATCTGAGCCTTTCATTGGCAAAATAGAGAAATGTTAGTGGACCAAATTCACGATGCACATTTGCCCAATAGGATTACACCGCAGCCCAGTCTGTGGCTGCCGGTTACAGCATTCACACTTAATACTGGACCAATTTCAAAGATTTGTGTTACTATCAGTCATTTACACACTAAAACATTATTAATAATCAGCTGATATTGAAGAGTGGCTGTAACTTTATTGCTCTATTATCCAGAGGGGTTCAGACTAGGATATGAGATGACTACACTCTACACACTTACAGCATCATTACATAAATTCCCAAAGAAAACCATTCCGATTCATCGACACATTTGAATCACACAGAGCAGTTTTTTATTCATTTATTCTGATGTTACTTCTTACAGTAGCAACAGTAAAACACAAATTTCCTCCTCTATACAGTGTTGGACGGTAGAGGGACATTAATGCTCACGCACACACACGGACACAGTTCCACCTTCTGATTAGTAGCTCTGATCTCATATATATATATATTTTTTAATTTCAATAATAAATTATGTACAGTTGTGTTGTAATGAGAGAGATGAGAGACAGTTACAAGAGAGACAGAGAGAGCTTGTGTTCGGCTGGGGTCGGGTTCAGAGGTCGGGAGGTGAGAGGCACATGTCGGCCCCTTCAGGTGCATTGTGGGACGCACCCAGAGGGAATGCCCGATGACGAGGTGGGAGAGGGGTGGTGGAGTCACCACATGTAGGAGTCATCGTATCTGTGGAAGAACACAAGGAAGAATGTGTAATTCATATAGGTTCATTGCAGGCCCATGCAGTGATGGCATGTAACTAAGTACATTCACTCTAAAATACTTAAGTACAAACTTGAGTACTTGAGTGAGTTCTTGTAATTTACTCGAGTCTTTCCTTTAATGCCACTTTCTACTTCTACTTTGTTACATTTCATAGAGAAATATTGTACTTCTAACTCCACTACGTTCATCTGACAGTTTTAGTTACTGGTTACTTTACAAATTAAGATATTTGCACACAAAACACATATTTATAAAATACAATGTTTTATTATAAATTACACTACCCAACAATATACAGGTCTTCAAGTCCAGCTGAAATGATTAGCCGATCAATCACAGAACAGTTTCTAAAATGTGAGGAATTTACAGCATTGAGTACTTTTACTTTTAATACTTTAAGTACATTTTCCTGATTATACTTACATACTTTTACTTTAGTGACATTATCAATGCAGGACTTTTAGTAACATTTGTTACAGTGTCGTGTTAGTACTTTTACTTAATAGGCAAATTACGCCTGTGTGTGTGTGTGTGTGTGTGTGTGTGTATGTGTTTACCTTGATCTCTGGTCTCTGGTGCTGTCGCCACCAAACAGCAGCTCTGCAACCACATCCTCATGGGTCGAACGCTTTCCATACCTGGGAGAGAGGTAAGGAGAGCTGTTTTTAGCCGTGCCAGCGGCACATTTCTTGACAACTATTGGGTGGATTGCGCGCCACCTCAAGTTTGTAACACAAACCAACCCCAGCCACCAGTGGTGGAATGCAACAAAGTACCAATACTCTTTTTTTGGGGGGGGGGGGCTTTTTGGCCTTTAATGAATAGGACAACTGAGGACAGAAAAGGGGGTAGAGAGAGGGGGATGACATGCAGCAAAGGACAGCGGGTTGGAATTTAACTTGGGCTGCTGCAGTACGGACTGAGCCTTAGTACATGGGGCGCACACAGAATTTTCACATATGTATCTGTACTTTACTTAATTATTCTGGATGTGTCTGGATCTGGCGGAATTTCGGCAGCAACGGAACAATCCCAAAAGTGGAACGTAGTGAATATAGACTACTCCTGTCATAATTACTACGGCCACTAGAGGGCACCGCCACTATGAATGTTAAGGTAACATCAGTCACAATTGCTGCTTGAAAAGACGACTTATGTGATTGTTTTTCAGGGGAGAACCTTTGTCTGCTGTTTAATATATTGGTTCACTTCCACTCCTGTTGTTCCCAATGCTCCAATTTGACAGTCTGACAGAATCAGACTGTGCATGTAGGAGTGTGTGTGTGTGTGTGTGTGTGTGTGTGTGTGTGTGTGTGTGTGTGTGTGTGTGTGTGTGTGTACGAGGATGCCATTTCCAGGTCTGGATGAGTCTCATCATCCCCATGATAAGGAAAGCAGGGGTCCAAGCCGTGAACGTAAAACCACAGAGCCGTTTAACAGAGAGCTTACTTCCTAATGTGTGTGCAGGTTCATGTGTGTGTTTGTGCGCGAAACAGCGCCATTTAATCCAACCCCTGCCAGCGCGACCTGCAGTTCCTCTGTTTTCCCATCAACCACCTGTTCCACCTCCCACTATGCCCGCAGCGCCCAATCTTACGCTTGGTTACACACATAGGGAGGTGTGTGAGTGTCTTGCCCCATAGGAAGGCACTCAAACTACTCCGTCTTCAGCTGTCTCGCACTGCCACACATCAGAATGTAAATGATAATGGTCCGTCAGCAACAATACATCTTCCTGAGTCTCCATGGTTGGTCCTGCTTTTATTTTCTATCTGTCTGTCTGTCTTTTCCCCTGTGTTTCTGTTTATCTGCTTTTTCTGTTCACGTCTTTTCTCGTCTGATTGTCTTTCTTTCTCGCTCTTTCTATCCAATCGTCAGTTTGCTTTTTCTTGTCTTTTGCTTTTAGAAATATTACACCTAAATTGTGCTTCTCCTGTATTACCATTACATCAGAGTCACAAAGCTACCCGACTTTCCAAAAGATAAACATGCGGCCATGTTTGTTTTCATATTTTCTGCCAATTTCCATTTAAATTCATAGTTCTTTCAAGAAATTGCCTCTGAAGATTAACAACGATTTAACGATTAACAACGATTAACAACGATTAACGATTAACGATAAACTATAACTATCAGAACTTTGTGCCATATTTTATAGGTATTTGCAGAAAACTTCCTGCAAAACGATTAACAACTGCATATTAACTCAATTAAACTATAACAAAAATAACTGTATCAGAACTTTGTACCATATTTTACAGGTATTTGCAGAAAACTTCCTGCAAAATGATTAGGAAACTAGAAATGGCTAAAGTGTTTTCTGAAAATGTAAATGTGCTTGCTTACACTGAAAATAACAGGAGCAAATCATGGCTGTTGGGCACAAACCTTGTATCTCCATACTTCGTCATTTAAATTTTTCTTTTTCATAAATCAATGCTATTGGTCACCTTTTATGTCTGTCTGTGGGTTTTACAAATAAGTAAACAGTGACAAGGCAATTTCATCTGACTTTGTCGAAGGTAAATAGCTCAATTTAATGTTTTCAAATTATCTTTTTTTTCATTTCCTGAAAAGCAACGATTTTGGACATACAAGCTTTTCACCCGACAGCGACGAAATACAGGTTCAAATGTCATCAAATTTAAACTGCTTACATGCGAGATGGGAGCTAAAGCGGATCAAGTCTTAGTTGAAGTGTTTTGTGTAAGTGTAAGAGTTGAAACTCCCTCATTTCGGCTGCATGTCTGTTACCTTTTCCTTTCTTTGTGTTGTAATTCTAAACTCTGGTGGATTTCTGAGGACTATGGTTAACTGCTCCTCAGATCTCTGCAGGGTAAATCCAGACAGCTAGCTAGACTATCTGTTCAATCTGAGTTTTCTGTTGCACGACTAAACTACTTTTGAAAGTAAACGTGTTCCACCAAAACAAGTTCCTTCCCGAGGCTATTTTGCAGAGTCACTGTGGCTCCGTCCGGCGCTTAGCACCGCCCAAGACGATTGTGATTGGTTTAAAGGAATGCTGTGCGGACTGGCCAGACACTCCTCCGCAGCACTGTGGAGGTCGGTCTGGAAATGCAAGACTAGTGCATAGATAGAGACTGTATGTATAAGTGAAGCCAAAACATCTGGATTGCCCCTGGTGGCTGGCTGCAGTATAGGTCATAAACCCAGCCCTCTCCATGTGAGTAGATGGGACATGGGCCAAACTAAAAAAATGTCAAATACATTTCCCCCCAAGATGGTTTCTGTCATTGTAGTTCACTTTTTTGTAAGTTTAGTTTTTATTAGTTATTTGATGCTATAAAAACGGGGTGAAACATCGTGATTGACAGCTGTGATTGACTCGTGATTGGTCGGGTGGGTGTATGGGATTTTGATACCACGGCTCCACCCCCCAATCACTACTGCGCAGACTCTGGCTCCAAAATTTACAAGATGGTATCTGGAATATTTTGGCTTCACTTTTGTTCAGTGGGAGAGAGTGGAGACATGTCGTCCATCTTTATACACAGTCTATAGTTGAAAGCAACTGAAATCAATAAAAATACTACAATCAGCTTAAAAATGTACAAATCAAAAACTTGTAGAATATATAGTAAACTCCCCCAGTTTTCGGACTTCTAGGAGAAATACAGAGGATGGCTCAATGGCAGCCACAGCTCTGATTCTCCTGTCATTAGTAAAGACATTGTTTGTTATATTCGTCCAGTTCTACAATGCTATGAACTGCAGTATATAGTTATGCACCAAAGGCACCTGACTGCCCAGATCCATCAGTTTTAATAGAGTGCACAGCCTAAAGCTGACAGCCATCACATTCCCCGGCATTTGATTTGATAGAGCCAAACCTTCATATAACCATTAGTTACCTTTATCGCATGTGATATGTCTTCATCTGCAACTCCCCAGGGAAATGTAAAAACCTTCTACTCTGAACCAATTGACTTCCCATGGCATTATGAGACTTCTTTAAACCAAGGATCTAAATACCAACGACCTATTTGGCTTTCATGAGTAAGAAGTTCTTACTCATGAAAGCCAAATAGGTCGTTGGTCCAGACTGCTTCAAATCAAAAAATATTCCACTCTGACAATTTACGTTCCAGCGACTTTTATACCTGAGAGCAGCAGGCCTCGGCTCAGGCCCCCGCTAACTGGATTTGTGATTCCTTCTTGGGTCCGTCTGTACCGGTTTTATTGCTCTGGTCCCGTTTGATTTGGAGGCCTGCAGGTTTTGGAGAGTGGCCTGTAATCTAATCTACTGAGCTGCCGTGTGAGGAGTTTGAGGGGGTGGATCGACAGAGCTTTGGGCTTCAGTACAAGCGGGATACTCATAGAGCTCAGTTGCTTTAATGACTTCAATCAAACAAAAATGAAATCTGGACTAAAGGAGCACAAAAGGCTAACTCAGTTCAGCTGCTGTTACACGTTTATTAGCTTTTAAATGAATTTTGTTACGTTTGTCATGAATTCTGCAATTTCTAATTTCACTTCTAATGTGTGCCGTGGCGGCCATAGTGAAAGTGATGATTCCATTTAGATGCTGAGATCTAAAATGGGGTACATTATCTTAAATTCATGGTCATTTTTAGATTTGGTAAGTCAAAACATTTGGAGGATCAGAACAAACATATTTGCCTTGCTTTATCAAAAATATCATAGCATAATGATATTATAAGAAGATCTAAAATATAACATTAAATAGGATTTAGCCCTTCCCACGTAGCCTCATTATTTTTGTACAGTCCCTAAACCTAACCCGAGAGCTACACCGTTTTAACGGCAATTTTCTCATTTTGGATGAATTGCTCCTGTCCCTATTGTCATTTATGCCGATCTTACACCAAAACGACTGTTCAAATGATTCCGCTGCAGACACATTCTCAATATCGGAATGAAATCCTGAGAGTCTTGCTAGAGTTAGGGAGCGCTCCCGTCGTCTCAATTGTTTGGTGTAAGATGGTCATAAAACTCAGTCCCAGTCTCAGTCTTTTTCCCGTCTTGATGTTCTGACAAAATCAAATGTGTTTGATATTGTTGATTTAAGTCTTGGTAGTGTATTTAAATAGTCTTGCAAATAGTGACCCTGCAAGATCCCCAGTCTTTGCAAAAACTTCTTATCTGTGCCTAAAAACTTAGTGACATTACGACAGATTGTCTTTAGAAGTGAGATGGGATCAGACTTTCAGTCTTTCAAAGTCTTTTCCAGTTTATGGTAGGCAGTAGCTGTCCAAACTACAGAAATACAAGACTTAACAGAAGACCTGTGTGATCTGTGTGTGTGTGTGTGTGTGTGTGTGTGTGTGTGTGTGTGTGTGTGTGTGCGTGCGTGCATGTGTGAGTGTCCATACCTCTGCCTGGTGATTAGATTGATGTAGTGTCTCAGGGCGGTGTAGTACTTGGCCAGCTCTTCGGGGGGGGCGTCCTCCCCGGGGTTCTCGGGTTTGGGGGGGTAGGCGTCTGCGAGCGTTCCCAGACACACCAGCACACACAGCACTACGGCCACCAGCACGGTCCACGGCTTCAGCATCACGGCCATCTGGAGCCCAGGAATGGAAGATAGAGATCCAAAGTTTTGAATGAACGCCAATACAACAATTAGCACGCCCATTTAGGATTTGTGGTAATTGCCGTGTGCCAAGGGCTTATTTTTTTCCATTAGGCATGTAGTGATAAATCGTGAATCAGTGAAAAATCAATTTAAATGTGTAAAGATTACATCCGGTTGAGATAATAAAATGAATCGCAATGCAATGTTTTTTAAACGGCCTCTGTGTAATCTACTTTTGATTTCACTTGTTTGACTTCAGACGTCACTACGTCTTCTATTTTGTTATTTAAGATAAAATACAATTTCAGTTGCACTTTTGATAAGTGGACACATCGGTTGTTTTGCACAGTTTTATATAAATAAAGGAATGTTTTTCAGTCATTCATCTGCTGCTCATTCTGTTCAAGAAATGGTTGAATTGTATCGAATCGTGGGTTGAGTGTATCGTTACTTCCCTATTTCCCATTTGTATCACTGATCAAGATGACGGAAAAGTTGTGACAAAGTGTTGTTGAAAAACCAATACCTAAAAGAAAAGATCACCTCCTCACACAGATGTTTGCTTGAATGAATCCATTACACCTTTAGAAAACGAATAAGGGAAATTGAGAGCGATGGAGGCACAAAGGGCGCATAAAGACATTTTCTCTTTCTTTTCTAATGAAAGAAACATCGGTGCGTATCGAATGTCTCCTGAAGGGCGCTTGGGGGGGGATTTGGTTCACTAGGAAATGTCTGCTCAGGCTTACGTTGACTGACGACTGAATAAAGGTGTGTGAAGCAGCTAAACAAGTCGATATGTATCACCCTCTACAGGCTGCAGACTGACGAGTGCTGATTGGTTCCTGAGGAGGATGGAGGAAATGGATCGACTCCGGCGGAGGAAACTCATTTCACACATCATCAGGGAGTTGGGAGGTTGTCACGAAACAGACATAAATTACGGCAGTATGCTGCACATGCCAGCTGTGTTGACAATACTCTGTCTCCTGCTGCTGCAGCTGGATTTACATTCTAGTGCATTATTACTTTATTACTAAAACATTTAGTAATAAACACACTGTTATTATCATTTTTAGTGTACTTTGTGTATCTGGCAGTTTATATTTTCTTTAACGTGAGCCTTAATGGTAATTACCACCAGTATTACTTAATAGTAATTATTATAATAATAACAAAATAATAAAAATTAAAAAATTAAAAAAGCAAAAGAATGAAAAAAATGTAAACATTTAAAAAATAAAAAAAACATAT
This sequence comes from Sander lucioperca, assembly GCF_008315115.2. NCBI lineage: Eukaryota > Metazoa > Chordata > Actinopteri > Perciformes > Percidae > Sander > Sander lucioperca. Next base: position 20,901,396 of record NC_050174.1, read on the forward strand.
TTTTATTATAAATTCATATGTATAATAAAAAACAATAATATGAATAAATAAAACGAGATTAAAAATTAAAATAATAAATTAATGAAAAATAATAATAATCAAAACAATAATAAAATAATGAAAGACATTATATTAATAATAGAAATAATAGCACAATTAAATAACAAAATAATAAAAATATACACAATAGGCCTACATAATAATATTATTTTCGAAATAATAGAAATTAAAACATATCAAAAATAAAAATAAAAATATGAATAATAATGTTTGGGATTAAAACTTTGTTGTCTGCTAAAATCTTAGTGCAGGAGGCAATAAAACCCATAATTTGAGGCTTTTTCCAAATCAATAAGAAAACATGACACCCAATAATAAAAGTCAACTGAAAGATAATCTCAGAATCACTGGGCTGACTGCGCTGCAGTTGCAAAAACATCAAATTAGGGTTTTCATGCTCTGGCCAATTATAAGGTTAAAGGTTTGCTATATTTCTTCCATAACATGTCTTCTTTGAGACTAGTGGAAAGAAAACATTCTTTTCCTCAAATGTGTCTCTTTGCATCTGTAGATTTCACTGACAATACAAAATCTTAAATGCCGTTATCTCCAAAGTTTTTTCTCATACTCTGAGCCAGAAATCTCTACTTCAGCAGCACTTACACCAAACCTTCCAATTTCATTCCTATCTATCTTCCGCAGGTTTTTACAGGGGGCTTGTTCATCATTCCCAGCCCTCAATTTATAGGACATTTTATGTCCAAAAACATGGCAAAATTAGATTTTTTTTTTAATATGCCTGTAGACATTATTTTCTGACATATGTAGTAATCAAACAACTGTAATCTCTGGGGGCAAAAAAAAACGTATGGTTTAACAAGTCAACAAAAAGAAACGAGTAGAGAGAGAAAGAATTTTGAACCCGGCTTTATCTGATGTTGACATTTCTGATCTGGAAGTCAATGCAAATGAGTGCGTTTTTAACAAGATAATGCATCTTTGCATATTTAAACATACCATTTAAGAAAACGTAATTAATTTTCATTAATTAAATTAATTAAATAATCTTTTGTAATTACAAAAGAATTGGCCTAATGTCAGTAATAAACTGGGGAAGTTTCATGGTGATATCTGCATGTGTCTTAAGTAGAATATCTGTATACTTCTACCGCTGCGTAGATAAAGCTCCTCATTTTATTAATCAAACCCTCAGGCAATAACAAAAACTGCTGCACGCGTTTTTAATTTCAAATGATTATAATGAGTAACAGGTGTAGGCCTACGTCATTGTTTGGCTGCATCGCTATCTGCTCCAATGAACTCTTACAATAACGATCTTTCTCCTAATGCAGAGCTATTCCACGTTCACTTTGCGTGTATTTCTACTGCTGCCGGGGATGTTTAAAGTACGAAATGGATGTTTGACCGAAAAAGAGGAGCAGCTACTGTACATGTATGCAATAATGTAGCCTAATGACAATATAAAACAAGGAGGAGCGACTATCAAGACTTGCTAAATATCCATGCTGGAATATAACTACTTTACTCAAGTAGCCTACTGTACTTAAGTACAAATGTTGAGGTACTTGTACTTGACTTGAGTCTTTTCTTTTCCTGCCACTTTCTACTTCTACTCTACATTTCAGAGAGAAATATTGAACGTTTTTACTCCACTACGTTCATCTGACAGTTTTAGTTACTAGTTACTTTACAAATTAAGATGTTTGCACACAAAACACATGTAGTTTATAAAATCTGATGTTTTATCATAAATTAAACAACAATATAACGGCCGACATGTCCAACTGAAATGATTAGCAGATTAAACATTTAGTTGATTGGCAGAACTGTTTGGATGGTCTCCAGTTTCTAAAATGAGGATTATTCTGCATTGAGTTACTTTGAATACTTTAAGTACATTTCACCGAGGATACTTATACTCATTTTCAATGCAGGACTTTTACTTGTAACAGAGTATTTTTTTACAGTGTGGTTCTAGTACTTCTTCTTAAAATAAAGGATCTGAATACTTCTTCCACCGCTGCTCTTCTATCAGCCATGTGTGGGCGGATGTGGTGCGCGGCGCTGTCCGTGGTGCTGAACGCAGCCCAGCTGCGCCTCGCGGAGATGGAGAGGGATCTTACTTTTGGAACGGAATGCACAAACACGACCTCTGCTGCTGTGAACCAATGGCCATTTAGCACCGGCGTATTACAGTAAAGCCAGGATTAAGAAACACGAGGCCGAGCATAACATTGGGAGTGGTAGTTTTTTAAAAAAAGTGCTATTTTTTGGTTCAGTTTTAAATGACAAACTGCGCATCCTGACACAAAAACGTCATTAGTCTGTCTGCAAAGATGTGAACTTTTTGAAGTCGGTACTAAAACAGTAGAGCGGGCTGCATTTTATTGTGTGCAAAAGTTGAAAGAAAAAAGACATTTTTTTTGGCTAAGGAAAACATGTCGACATAGCAGGAGGGCCTTTTTATTTATTTAGAAAGTAGCCTATTGATCATAGAAGTTAAAACGCGTCTTACGTTATTCGGTCTACATGTGTTTATCTACAAATACAGTACAGAAAGCGTTGCGTCTTTCTCACCCTTAGTGAAGACATTGTTAAAATGGGTACGTGAATAAGAGTGAGAAGTGTGCAGACTTACTTTGAGAAGACTTTGGAGGCAACAGGTGGGAGTCGGGACCACGAGTGATTCTCTCACAGCAGCAGAGGTCGACGGTGCTTATTCTTCTCTGTTCTCGGATCACTTGTTTCTCTGCAGGTCGCTGCACCTTTTGCTTTCAAACTCCGACACAGCTGATTTATATAGTTTAGCAGCACCGGAGGAGGGGGGGGTCACACCATAGCGCGTGCGCTATTTGGTGCTGCGCGCGTGTGTGTGTGTGTGTGTGTCTGTGTGTGAAGCAAAAGGGTGGGTGAAGAGGCCGAATGCGTCAGATGGTGATGCTGATGGAGATATTACGCATCAAACAGTCAGTCCTGTGTGTTTGATAGAGTTAACAGATGACATTTCGGGCCATATGACGCTCAAAAGATGCATCAGCGGTGGGGGGAAAAAAAAGAAGTTTAGTGTGGATTTCAATCTGCTTCCTCCTGAACACCCAAAGTGGGTCCCGAACATCATGCCCACTTGCTGAATTGTCCTTTTACAGCAAGACTGCAAAATCCCTACCACCTCTAGCAGCACGATAGCCTATGGCCTCCCTAATAATAAGAAAGTAGGAAAAAAACAGTATCTACATGGAAAAGAAAAATGTGAAATATCCTGTGGCGTAAGGTTGTTATGACAGACCGTTTACTAGTTCAGGCTGTTCTCATGAACCATTCGTAGGGCATACGTGTAGCTAAGAAAAGTAATGCACTGTAATTCGTAGTATTCCACGTATTTATTGCTGGGTGTACCACAGTGACTGCTGATGCGCAGTATAAGAGCGCAAAACACCGCGTAACAGCGCTTTCATGCGGGGGAGCGGAGTTCATGTCCCGTTGAAAAACGCAAGACTTTCGCCCAGTAAAAATGCGTGTTTGTGTTTTAATCCAAACCGTAATCTTTTTTTTTATTTTATTTTTTTTATTAATCTTAACTAGTCGTTTTGGAAACTTATGTGGTGTAATATAAGCCCTATGTATGATCTCCAATCGTATAACTTTATACTTGCACAATGGGACATTGATGTTGAACGTTTCAATATGGAGAAGAAAGAAAATGGACCTTGTTTTAAACACATTTCTGTTATGTTCATATTCCTAAATGCCCTATTGTATTTGTATTGGAAAATATACAAGCAAGACCTGTATAACTTATAGTTGCGCTAGCTTTTCTCTCCGTAAAGAGGACTATACTCATAATTTGGAAAACGCGCACATTATACTGCACATATGACTGGTTGAACGTGTTTCTAGACTTGCTTTCTATGTAGAATACAGCTTCAACCACAGACTATCATTATGGTTTAGGCGTCCCTTGGATTCTCATTCGAGACAATTTGAACAATAGAGCAACAACTTGACTGTGTAGTGTTTGTGTTACATGAATATGAGTATTTCATGAGTATCTGTTCATTTAATTTTCATTGGATTAGATGTGGAGACTTTAGCTTCTGTACTTAAAGTGCCTGAATTTGAATATTTGATTTAAAATAATGGCACATAACTATATAGAAGTTGAATGTACTTTCTCTGCCATGCTCCCACTTCATTTGGCAGAGACGATTTGCAGGTTGTTGAACCGAACTGGTCTGGGTCCCGCCACCAGGCGGAGCTCCGGTGTTTACTCGGCAACAGAGAGGCTCGATGACTAGAGCTTAACAATTCCAAATTTTGCTAAACAATTAACAATATAATTGTCTCACAGCCTATGAAGTAAACAACGCCTCTTTATTATCATAAAACATATTTTCTAACTGTATCCCCCCTTATCATATTACCGCTATATATATATATATATATATATATATATATATATATATATATATATATATAAATAATAATAATAAAAACACAATAATCACTTATATAATAACAGTTGGGCATATGTAAACAAAATAAACAATTACCATTGTGTCATACGCCTTAAGGCCTTAGCTAATGTTAGCGATTATGGAAAAGAATTAAATTATGTAATAATTATTACAGGCCTATCAATGACAGACTGACAGACAGACAGACAGGCAGACAGACAGGCAGGCAGGCAGGCAGGCAGACAGACAGATAGACAAACATACATACAGGCAGGCAGGCAGGCAGGCAGACAGACAGACAGGCAGGCAGGCAGACAGACAGACAGACAGACAGACAGACAGGCAGGCAGGCAGGCTGGCAGACAGACAGACAGACAGACAGACAGACAGACAAACATACATACAGGCAGGCAGGCAGGCAGGTAGGCAGACAGACAGACAGACAGACAGACAGACAGGCAGGCAGGCAGGCTGGCAGACAGACAGACAGACAGACAGACAGACAGACAAACATACATACAGGCAGGCAGGCAGGCAGGTAGGCAGACAGACAGACAGACAGACAGGCAGGCAGGCAGACAGACAGACATAAAGGCATTTCAATTGAAAGTAGTTGTGGTGATTCAAAGCCTCAGCTCTCCGAAGCTTTGACACACAAACACAGGTGTACTACGTGGCTTTACGCATCATTTGACTTTTGTCACTTTGAGAATAACCACGTCACACCATTCAGCTCAAACTCCAGGGTGCTATGGAGATTTGCTGGGTTTCCTTGAGAGCATGGGGTCGGGAAGGAAGTCTATATAAATAAAAATAAAGTTAATATATCCGATTTGGGTTACATGGCATCCCTCCCAAATGGCCAGCCATCCCCAGAGGGTCTGGGTGTAGACACAGGGGCACCCATGTGTAAAGCAGCCCACACATGATTAGCGGTAAAACAGCTCTGTGCTGGTGGTGCCACTGTTTTCCTTTGGGGGGAAGAGCAGTGATGCCAGGCACCCAGGAACTGTGCCAAGCTTTGAAGCAAAATTCAACATAGTGGCCAAACAGTTGAATTACAACTTCCGTGTTCGTCATGTGATGCCCTCTGGCCCAAAAAGACTTTTTTCCCATTAACTTGGCATGGCAAAAGTGACTTAACTACTCGCTGAATCTGTCTTCATTTTAGATCGACAACGGTCAGTTTTAAAGATTTTCGTGAGTTTTTGAAAGGCAGCGAGTTAAGCTGGACGCCTCTAAATTTGCATAAAGCAGCCTGGATTCAACTTTATGCAAATGTGGAGCGGGCATCTCGGCACCCTCGAAAGTTGCTGCAACGTTACCAGAATGCATTACACGGCCGCTTACATAGACATTGAATAGGAAGCGTGGAAATGACGGTTGCAAGTGGACACCATCACAGTTGCTAAGCTGTTATTGGTTATTAGTTGTTCAGGGGAGGGGTTTAGCGAACAGTCAACCCTACCATGGATAGAACATTTTCATTGATCCCAAATATGTCTCCTTTTCTTCATTTGGGATCCCATAGCAATCTGGTTTACAAAAGGTTTTCAACAGAAATATGATAAATTTATCCATATGTGTATCTTCATGCCAGAATTACTACGGCCATATGGTCAAAATTAAATGATTTAATAGTAATGTAATAACTATAACTTATAATAAACAATAACTTATTTCACCAGTAAATTGCTGTTGAATGACAAAAACAACCACTAGATGGGAAAAGGGTATTTTACAATAACTTTGAATGCACCGCGAAGCTGTAGGTTACCAGTTTCAGTGAACGCACGTCTGTGTTTTTCCGACGTCGGCATCTGCTGCGCTGCAGAGCAGACTGTTGTTTCCCGGTGTTGAAATACAGTCACACTTTGCACTGTTTAACGTTAGTTGTCAGCATTTTAACCGTGTTTAATCCAGCTGCTAGCTAAAGGTAGGCTAACGTTAGCTGCTGTTGAGTGTAGTGTAAAGTCAGGCACCGAAATAAGGCACCGAAATTTTCGTTCTTATTCGGTCTCATTACTACCGTTTAGGTCGGAACCGGTGCCCTATTGGCACCGCGTTTCGGTACCCAACCCTATTTATAAGTCTTATCTACTGCACCTTTAAATGCTCTTTAATGTTTTATGTAAATCACTTTGAATTGCCCTGTTGCTGAAATGTGCTATACAAAGAAAGCTGCCTTGCCTTGCCTAATGAAAAAAGGGCAAATCAGATAAACATGCTCGAGCTGAACATCGATCAATAACACATATTGATTCTCATCTCTGCATAGAAGCTAGTGGGGAGTAATTATTGTACCAATTAAGTTGATCCTAAGTCTTAACAGAAACAATGCACATGGGAGTGAGGTATATAAACAGAATAAAGTCAAAAGTGTTTAGAGAGCTAGACACAGAGTGGGGCTGAAAGGCTAATTGCTGTATGCCCATGTGATGGTTTTCAAACATCGTGGACATACTGGACTGTATGGGTTTTCACTCTAAACATTATCAAGAGGCTCTAATCCAGGCCTTAAATGTTACCAAAATGCTCTAATCCAGCCTAAAACATTACCAAGAGGCTCTAATCCAGGCCTAAAACATTACCAAGAGGCTCTAATCCAGGCCTAAAACATTAACAAGAGGCTCTAATCCAGGGCTAAAACATTACCAAGAGGCTCTAATCCAGGCCTAAAACATTACCAAGAGGCTCTAATCCAGGCCTAAAACATTAACAAGAGGCTCTAATCCAGGCCTAAAACATTACCAAGAGGCTCTAATCCCGGCCTAAATTATTACCAGGAGGCTCTAATCCAGGCCTAAAAAATTACCAAGAGGCCCTAATCTAGGCCTAACCAATGTCGCTGGTTTCATCTCAGATAAGGACAAAGAAGAACGTGTGAGGAAGTACAATGTGAAAAAGCCCCTGAGTGTCTAGACTCAAATAGTATACTGTAGCAAAGACTTTGAAGGAATTTAATGAAAGGTATGAAGTGCATTTTTTGGTGAAATATATTGTATGTATATATATGTATGATTCCAGTGAACCATTTCCAGTGAGAAACATTCTGTCTTCACTTAGAGAGAGTTTTTACAGAGGACTGCTAGAGAGCCTCGTCATATGGTGCAACGTCAATCACTTGAAGCCCAATACCAGCAAAGCCAATGGGCTTGTGGGGGAGAAACAGGAAGCCCCTGGGTTTAAATGGGCCAGAACAATTGAGAACAGCGTTCCGGCCAAGAAGTTCTCCAAACCATATGGCATTATCTGTCTCGCATTGCCAGGAGGGTCTGGCTAGTCCACACAGCATTACTGGATGGAAGAAAACGTGCTCTGGTTTATTGGCATTTCTTTACACAAATCACAATCGTCTTGGGCGGAGCTAAGCATCAGACGGAGCCACAGTGCCTCTCCAAAATAACCTCGGGAAGGAACTTGTTTTAGTGTGTGTGTGCGTACGTTCAAAAGTTGTTTTAGTCGTCCAACAGAAAACTCAGATTGGACAGATAGTCTAGCTAGCTGTCTGGATTTACCCTGCAGAGATCTGAGGAGCAGTTAACCATAGTCCTCAGAAATCCACCGGAGTTTAGAACGCCAACACAAAGAAAGAGGAAGGTGACGGACATCCGGCCGAAAATGAGGGCCATCCGGCGGACTTTCGGGCGGCATCGGAACAATCCTGGAAATTAAACGTCTTCGTAATAGACTATTCCTACTCTAATACAATCCACAGGAGCGTTTCATAAATTAGCGGTCCTCAACCTCATATGTATAAACCAGAGAACACAACTGTTGTAAACATTGTGAAATGGCCGCAGTTTGGTTAAGTTGAGGCACAAAAACTACTTAGTTATGTTTAGAAAAAGATTGTGGTTTGGGTCAGGGTTGGGGTGGCTCTCTTTGTTCTGTATTTTTTTTAATTTCTTTAACAGGACTCAAACCCCGATATCATCAGCTCAAATTTTAATTTGTCCAATATTTATTTGATGTATGGCCAAATACCTGTAATACTTACTTAAGCATGTTAGCATGCTGAGATTAGCATTTAGCATCAAAGCACTGCTGTTACAGCCTCACAGAGCTGCTGCATTTGCGAACCCTTTAGTCCTCCATCTGTATGCAGTTCTTTGGGTAGTTGAAGCTGGCGTTGCTGATTCGACGAATCCTTTCACTTCCATTTAACTCGTAGTCAGTGTGACTTATGGTACACAGACAGAACATGAATATACACCTGCTGTAAGGGCTGGTGCAGTTAGCATAGTTTTATATCGGGATGCTATATAATATGATAATGATGTGATAATAGGAAGAGGCGTCACATATCTGCATAATATAACTAATATGAAGGGTATTAATAATCATCATTGTCATATGACTCTCATTACTGTGTGGGGATAACATAAAACCTTGGGCTATTTAAGCAAGCACACACACACACACACACACACACACACACACACACACACACACACTGAAGGTAGATGTGCAAAGTTTGACATATGTAATACAAAACCATTCCAAAACTAAAGTAGTAGAGAAAAACTCAATCAGATATTAGATATCAGTTTCCACTGCAAAGTGTGAAATCCAATCACATAAATGTAATTATTTTTGATGGATTATGATTACCTTTGAAGGAAATTAATAAAAAAATA